>NC_134485.1:60473923-60723923 GCF_040206685.1 Ascaphus truei
GGCCGATGTGTTTTAGACGTTTCGTGAGTTGCCTTAAGTAGCTTCTATGGTTGCTATAACAACCCTACTCCAATCGGAGCTTATGTTTCAATCCGAGCTGGTAACTTCATAAATTGCTACTTGTATTGGCAATACGCTACTTCTATTAATGCTGACTGATACTCAACTGCAGAAGTTATACAGCAAAGTACAACATTTAAAAAGAACATATAATTCATTTGTACAGTATCTCACAAGGAGACAAAGATGTGTGCATGTCTTAGCTGTAGTTATCTTATGGACTATAGAGTGGTGCTGACAAATCTTAAACACAATGTACTGTAGCAACATTCAAGCTCCCTGGCAGACAGTCACCTTATATAGAGAAGTCAAGACATATATGTACAGTGATGATTGCTGCAGTTGGATCAGACAAACATGGTTAGTGTTATTTAGAATCTCCAATGTTGTAAATTTGACCTAATATTACGAGAACCAAACTGGTAAATTAATTCAAAATTACATATCATGAAAGGAAGTTGGTTAATGTATTAGGCTGTAATTTTTATCATCATGTTGGGTAAAATAAAAATGATAATCATAATTAACTCTTGATGTGGGAATTCATTTATATGTATATATAATCTGCAGAGTAGTAATGAACTTGGTTACACTGTTGGTTATTAAGGGTCTAAATTAAGGGAGTATATGTAAACCCTTCATTCAGACCAGGTGGACTCAGCGTTTTTAATCTATATATCCATTCTGATTCTCTTTTTAGTAAATTATTGTCAATATCTCCGCCTCACATGTTGTTTTTGTGAGGATCAATTCCCAAGAATGTGAGACATTTGATGTCACCCTGATGTATGTTATTGATGTGACGTGCGACTGGAGTATCCAGTTTGTTTTTTATTGAATTCACATGTTCTAATACACGCCTTCGAAATTCCCTTATGGTTTTACCCACGTATCTTAAGCCAGCGGTGTGAAAACTGGGGGGCACGACCCCCAGGGGGAGCCCAAGATTATTCAAGGGGGGGTGCAGCCGTTGCAGGGGTCCCGCGCTCTTCACCCAAGGCATTTAAATTAATGCCGTGGGATTGCGTGAGGCCTCTGCAACTTCACTTACCTTCTCTTCGGCGACACGTTGGCATGGCCACATGACCCCGTGGCTTCATTTGAAGCCGGGAGCCGAAGAGAAGGTAAGTGAGGGGGGCGTGAGAAGGGAGGGAAGCAGGAGGGGGGCGCAAGTAGAAAAGATTGTGCACCGCTGTCTTAAGCCACACTTACAGATAATAAGATATATGACATTAGTTGTTTTACAATGAATATATTGTCTTATGTCATATTGTTTAGAATTATCAGTGTTGGAAAATACTTTTGTGGGCTTGATATACTCGCATGCTTTACAGCTTTTACATTGATATGTACCTTTCAAAGAAGATGTTAACCAAGTTATTGTCGGCTTGGAATTGGTTATGTACAGTATTAGCTCATCACGTAGATTTTTCGACCGTCTACTAGTGATACTTGGGGTGTCTTTAAGTACTTTAGTTAAAGCTTCATCAGATTTGAACATGTGCCAATGTTTAGCAAAGATGGACTTAATGTGTTTCCATCTATAGTTGTAAGTGCCTATACATCACTATTTAATGCTTAATTATAGGCACGTTTGAGATTTGCTAATGAATAGCCACGATTGAGAACCCTTTCTTTAAGATCAGTAGCTTGCTTCCGAAAATCTTGTTTAGTAGAACAGTTATGTCTAAGACGTAAATACTGTCCTGTCAGAATCCCCTTTAGCAAGGACGGTTGGTGTTGGCTAATAGCCGCTAGTAAACTATTGGTTGCTGTTTTTTTTTTGTTTTTTATAACTTGAATTTTATTGATGAATATATGCTTGTTATACATAAAGAGAGACGTTCAATTAAACATTGTTCAACTTAGCATATAATAAACATTAATTTACGCATAACTGACCCGCACGGTTTTTCGAGCCCTACTTAACCGTGCGGGAGGTAGTCACTCTTATTGTGAGGGGTCCGGGATAATAATAATAGTAATAAATTATAACAAATAATAGATAAATAAAATAAAAAAAGGGGGGGAGGGAAGAGGGAAGGGGTGTAGGATAGGAATGGGAGATCGGAGGGAATGGATGGAGTGGTCTCTGAGAGCTGTTGAGATGTCTTTACTGCTGACGAATAGTTACAGTCGTTGAGGCAGGGTATATATGAGCGAACTCATGGTGTGTGTGGTATTTGTTGTGGGTACGGTCTTCACCTTTCTGTAGGAGAACGCATTTATAACTATCATAGCCAGATTGTGTCACGATCTACCCCAGGGATGTCTGTCTGTGCTAACCAAGGAGTCCAGACTTTTAGGAAATTGTCGCCAGTATCATTAACTAAACTTGTTAGCTTTTCCATCTGGCAGATAAACCAAATACGATTCCGAATCTTTGGGATAATTGGGATATCGGGGCGTTTCCATAATGCTGCGATCTCACACCGCGTTGCTATTGCGAAATGTGCAATGAGTTTATTATGCGATTTTGACAGGTCTTTTAAGGGTCTGTTTAAGAGAAACAGCCATGGGTCTGGGGGAATAGAGAGGTCGAAAATCCTCTGGATCCAATTCCTGATTTGTTCCCAAACTAGGGAGATCCGCGGGCATGACCACAGCATATGTAACAGGTCAGCTGTTCCTCCACATTGTTTGGGGCACAATGGGGAGGACCCTGAAGCGAACTTAGATAATTTGAGTGGGGTGAGGTACCACCTCATAAGGACTTTATATGCGTTCTCTTTCAGTGTTGTGCATATGGAACTTTTGGCAGTAGCTAAGAATATGGAGTCCCAATCTTCTTCTTCTAGGGTTTCCCCTAGGTCTAACTCCCATTGGTTTTGGAATGAGGGTGTTTGCTGTTTGGAATTGGCAGATTCGACTACCTCTCCGTAGATCGTAGATATAAGTCCCTTAGTGTCGGATTCTACCCGGCAGAGCTTTTCGAAATTTGTCAAGGGAGGGTATGGGGCGGATTTGTTATAGAATGCTTTAATCTGGAGGTATTTAAAGAATTATGTGTGGGGAATATCTTTTTCTAGTCTGATATGGTCGAATGTTTTGATTTTTAGATTGTATCCTTCCATATCTTTGAATCTACTATATCCTTTTAATCTCCAAATGGAACTACTGTTACCAATTAGGTCAGGTGCAAAACTCGGGTTGTTCCAGATGGGGGACATTAAAGAGCCTCTTGATGTGAATGAGTTATTGATTCTCGTTGCTTCCCAAACCGATAGAGAGTTGATCATTGAGGTGAGCGGCAGGGTAGCGGGTTTCCTCGCTAATTTAGGTAACCAAATGAGGCTGCTGAGCTCTAATGGGGAGCACGCAGCACTTTCTAATTCCACCCATCTCTTCAATGTAGAGTCTGAATGCCATTGTATAATATGACTTAATTGAGCCGCTTTATAATATGATAACAGGCAGGGTACCGCTAAGCCACCAGCTAAGGTAGGTCTTTTCATATTTAATTTATTTACTCTCGGTTTCTTTCCGTTCCAAACAAAGTTAGATATTGCAGACTGAAGTGAGAGTATATCTTTCAGTTTGAGTGGCACTGGTAATGTCTGGAAGAGGTATAGGATACGTGGAAGTAGATTCATTTTAACGCTATGTATCCTACCTATCCAAGAAATCTTCTTGGAAGACCATCTGATTAGGTCTTGCTTTAACGTCCAAATTAGGTTGGGATAATTTGCGTTGTAGATGCTTTTTGCATCTTTGGTGATATAAATCCCTAGATATTTTATAGATTTCTTCTGCCAATTGAAATTGAAATTTAGTTTTAGTAATTTCTCTGTATGTCTAGGGAAATTGATATTCAGAGCTTCAGATTTGGATTGGTTTATTTTAAACCCAGAGACTTTGGAAAATGTATCTAGTAGATCAAATAGATTAGGTAATGAGGTGAGGGGTTTTGAGATGATTAATAAGATATCGTCTGCATACAGGGCCGCTTTGTGGGATTGAGCGTATGCGTTTAACCCTGAGATATCAGGATTATCTCGAATGCGTGCTGCCAGTGGTTCGATACAAAGGGCGAACAGGAGGGGGGATAAAGGGCACCCCTGTCTTGTGCCACTTTGAATTTGAAATGGAAGTGAGGGAAAGCCCTGATGTATAACCCTGGCAGATGGGCTTGAGTACAGCGACATAATCGCTCCACTAACCCGATCTCCGAAGCCAAATGCTGCTAGCGTCTCTTTTAAATATGGCCAGTCAATCCTAATCAAAAGCTTTTTCAGCATCCAGACTTAATAACATGGTTTGAACATTATTTTTATTTGCCAATTCTAGCAGATCAATAAATCGCCGGGTGTTATCCGCTGCCTGCCTTCCTTTAATGAAGCTGACCTGATCTGGATGTATTAGTCTGGGTAGGATTAGACTTAACCTGTTGGCCAACAATTTAGCATATATTTTTATATTGGTATTGATTAAGGAAATTGGCCTATAGCTTTTACAATTCAGCGGATCCTTGCCAGGTTTGTGTATTAGAGATATAGACGCCCGCAGCATATCCTCGGGGATTGGGGCTCCTGCTAATATAGCGTTGAACATGTGGAGCAGCCATGGGGCAAGTGAATTTGAGAACTTCTTATAGTATAGCCCCGAAAAACCATCTGGTCCTGGTGCCTTTGATGGTTTAAGTTCTTTGATGGCCTGCGACACTTCTTCTAATGTGAAGTCGGCGCCCAGGACCTCCTTGTCCTGCTCTGTCAATCTCCCTATCTTTGAGCTGGCTAAGAAATCTCTTAAAGCTCTGCTCGTGTTGTTATTATGTGCCACTTTCTTACCGTCGTATAGGGAACTATAAAATGAACCAAATTCTTCTACTATCTTTTTGGGATTGGCTGTTTGTATGCCCGATTTTAAGCGTATAGCTTGGATGTTAAACTTAGATTGCCTATCTTTTAAAGCTCGAGCTAGCATCGTATCCGGCATGTTAGCTTTTTCGTAGAATTTCGTGTTGGACCAACTCAGGGAGTTATCTGCTCTGGAAGTCAATAGCATGTTCAGTTCAATTTTTGTATCTTTTAGATCATGTGTTGTTTGTGAATCAGGATTAGATTTGTGGTTTAAGATAAGTGAATGTAGTTTGGATTGGAGCGTTTTAATTTTGGAATCTCTCTCTCGTTTTCGCTTAGCTGTGATGTTGATCAATATGCTCCTTAAGGTTGCTTTATGAGCCTCCCAAAGTATCATATGGGATTCCACAGAGCCTGTGTTTATCTTGAAAAATTGAACTATTTGGTTGCTGTTTTTTAATGGAATACAGTAGTCTGAATTGCATTATGTTCATCATTAGTGATTCTTAGGTCCAAGAAGGTGATCTCTTTTTTGCTATGATCTGATGTTAATTTTAGGTTGAGGTTGTTAAGATTTCATATATTCACAAATTCAGTGAACAGTGATTCAGGGCCATTCAAAATGAGTGGAATATCATCAATGAATCTCAGCCATAATTCAATATGATCCGTATATCTCTTCAAATCTTCGACGAACACATATTGTATTCCGACCAGCCCAGGTACAAATTAGCATATTTTGGGGCAAACAATGTGCCCATTGCTGTACGCTGGGTCTGGTGGTAATACGTGCCGTCAAAGAGAAAATAGTTATGGCTGAGGACAAACTGTAATAGGTCCTCACAAATTCATTGTGTAGTTTGTGTCCGCAGTGTTTTGTCGACAAAAAATATTCACAGGGTATTAGTCAATTTTGATGTATTATGCTTGAATTTAAGGATTTGACGTCCAGTGTGGCTAAAAGTGTGTTTTCATTGGTATGAATACCATTTAATCTCAGGAGCGTGTCTTTAGTATCCTTAATATATAATGGTAAAGCAATTACAAATGGACGTAATATTCTGTCTAAATAGATACTGCTTTTTTCCGTTAGATTTTTATTCCCCGAGACTATCGGTCTACCTGGTGGTCTGTTGATCTTATGTATTTTTGGCAGTGTGTAAAATGTCGCTGTTGTTGGCGATCTAACTGTCATAAACTCAAATTCTTTCTTATCAATGAGTTTTTTTTCTCAAGAGCTCTTTCAATAATGTATTTAGTTCACTCTTGAATTGGTAAATAATACATGTATTCACATCACTGGATTATTCTGCATGTTCTAGCAAGATGCAAGTTACACTAACCTCTTACATAATTTCAATGTAAGCAATAATATCATGATGATGATGAGCTGACCTGCAGCCAAAATTTTGCAGGGGGACCTGTTGCAGCATTAGACTGATTAACCGTGCCCAGGTTTTCAGCAACATCAGGTCTCCTGTTGTGGGAAAGAAAGAATAGTCTCTAAGATCTATTTACATTACATTGGAGTACTTTGCGGGCCTCACAGGCAGCAAGGGAGCAGCCTTTTTTTTAACAAATGCAATTTTGCTGAAATATACTGAGATACAGTGACAATGGAGTAGACAGTATGTATCTGAACAAAATGCTAAGAAAATGCAACACATCTTATTGAATGATAACTAGAATGTCTTCATTCAAAAATCTATATCTCATTTATTTGAGGTTCAACAAAGCATAACAAAATATATATTTTTTTCATTCTGTATAACTACTGTATAACAATCAGTCAAATTACTATAGCAATAAGAATCAATAAGCACATGTGGTACCCTAGTGTAATCCACCCTGGGTCCTACTTGATTCTGAGCTACAGTAGTGCACCAGTTTAGATTCCACATTGATTGTTTTCATGTATACATACAGTATATATGGTAGTACAGTAGTAATATTTTTTTTCTTCCCTTTACATTGAAAGTATAATCTGCAATACCAATACAGAGATGCCCTTGCATTGTTAAAAAAAAAAAAAAAAAAAAGAGGAAGAATAGCATAGGAGAGAGTGTGAACTCTAAGGGAAAGTTTTTATTGTAGCAATTCAATTTAATTGCAAACTCAGGGTACTGTAACAATTTGTCATCAAGATACAGAAGTAATAATTACTCCTGTGTGCTAAATCTGATGTGTTCATTGAGTTTAAGGTCTGGAACAGAAAGTGACATGTCTGCTCCAGTAGAGAGACAGTGCCTCTTAGGAGGGATTTCCCTTCATTATAACAGCAACTTTGATGTCTTGCTATGCCTCTACTCATCCCCTGAGCTCTGTTCATAATTGTCTCCTTTAATGCCCCGTTACCACTAATGGCCATTGTACAGTAGTTAAAGCAATGTTCTTTCTGAAAGAAAACATGACTTAAAGTTGCCTTATTCGTGACGCGTAGAGGTGACGTCATCACGCAGCGGGGAGCGAACGTGACGACGGAAGCCCAGCCTGCTGCGGATACCCAGCGGTCTAGCACTAGGTGTGTTCTCCTTCATATGTAAGCAGTAATACAATCCTCTGCAGCCTGTACTTACCTAGTTGTAGTTCTGTGGGTTTTGCATTGCGAATTCACCATTGTGCATAGACTGTGTGGGTCTACAGATCCTATGTGATCTTTTTTATTCATGTATTTTATGTGATATTGTTATGTTGAGTCAATTTATAAAGCTTTGGAATATTGACTGATGGTTCTTTTCTCTTTTGCACTTCATTTTTGTGTATATATTATCCATCAAACCCACATAAGAAAACATAGCCTTAGTTATTAACATTTAAACTAATGTGTACAAACTTTTGTATCTGGATTTATACTGTACCTTAGCTTGCTCATACTGTACATACTGCAGCTCATCACAGTTAAATAAAAAATAAAAAACGTGGAGATCTTCGTAATAGATTAGATTTTTCTTTATGAAAAGGGTCTTTTAAATATGGAAAAATTATTTTGTAATGTCTGTTTTAGTATGAAAACCAACATCATGCATTTGGATGTATAGGCATGTCAAATTTTATTATAAGTGTTATACTGTATATACATTTAAACTGGGCCAAAACCACAATAGGTTTAGATCTAGGATACTATGCCCAGTCTCCAAGACACTTAGGCTGAGGCCCCAGTACCTCCGCTGCATGCGCGCCTGAGAGACTGGCGGCGCGTGCAGCCGATTCCCCGGTCTGCAGTGAGCTGCAGGAAGAGAGACCAGGGGGGGGGGCGTGGCGGGGGAGTGACGGGGGCGCGGCCATGACATCACCCGACAGGTTCGCCCTCATTGGCTGAACTGCCGGGGGCATGGCTTAGCGCTACGTCGCGAGTCCTGCTCTCAATTCTATTGAGAGCAGGAGCAACTCTCGCCACAGCGCTGCGGCCCCCCCTCGCTGCGGGCCCGGCGCCATTGAGGGGAGGGCTCTCGTCAATGCAGCGTCCGCCACAGCGGGCACTGCAGTAGCCAGCGGGGACCGGGCCTTACTGTACAGATGTAAGCAGATTGATACACCCATTGCAGGAAAAAAGTTAAGCTAACATTGAGCTGCTAGAACTACACACAGCTTTCACCTTCCGTGGAGCCAAGAGAACATACTGTAAGCATTTTAGTTAAGGTGAATTCCTCCTTTAATTTACTACGGTTGATTTTGGCTCAAAATGAGCAATATGACTAATCAAGTGGATTAGATACTGTGGTCTCCAATAAAGTGAGTTAGCTGTTCCCGTCTCCTCCCACTACACAAACATGCACACAAACGTCACGTGTATAATACAATCTCTAAATAGCAAACACGTGATTAAAAGCAAACTAATAACTAGATTACAAAATATAAGATGACTTGGGAAAAAGAAAAGATGGGAAATGTAAAAAGGGGGTAATTTAAAATGGAGCAGGTAAAATTGCTGTGATGATTTAATATCCTGCTTCATATACAGTATGTGTTAGCAGCTGCACAAAACGCTTGCTGAGTTGTCATCACAAATTAAGCAATGTGTTTAAATGTCACTTACATTGATTCTTTTTGTTGTCTGCACCAGGCTCACTTTAATTTTGTCGTGCCCAATGGACTTGAAGAACTTTCCTATGGATGTTCAGACGTGTGCAATGCAATTGGAGAGCTGTGAGTATTTTATTCCTTACCCTGCATATTTTGTGAAAGGTGTACATATTACATTAATTCTCAATCAAATGCACATGGTTTTATATTTTTTTAAACCAGCAGATATCTATAAATTGGTCCAGAGATTCCTTTTGATTTGTAATTCATATCTAGGGAGTCATACTATGCACTAGTGCCACCTCCATGTTAGCTAAATTAATATGGGCTGCGAGTATTTAGCGGCCCAGACTACATAAGATGGGTGGTAAAATTGTTTTCTTTTAAATAATGGGGTAAGCACAGTGCATTACAAAGGAACAAACATATAAATATATACATGTGTAGTGATCTTAGTTTGACACATATTGATAAATGTTTTCTGGGAGCGTCAAATGGATTATTCCATTTTCATTTTAGCGTTCATTAAAAAATGGGATTGTAGTAATATTATTTTAGAATTACAGTACTGCCGTACTCACCAAGAATAATGTATTGATAAATACATTTATTCAGCAATATTAAGAAGCGATAACTCATAGAAATCTGCATTGATCAGCAATTGTGGAGGGGTGGGAGGTATCACACTTATCTACCATAGGATTATTTGATAGGATTTGTTACAAAATCTTATTCAGAGAAGCTCAGCACACCACAAAACAATGGATATGAAAACATCACTGATATTTAGTAGCACCAAAAAGAGATTCAACATTTCGGTGCATACAGCACATTCACCAGGGCTGTTCTGATGAAGGTGATATATGCACTGAAACGTTGGATCCTTTATTGGTGTTACTCAATATCAGTGAATACATCTTTGATATTCATTGTATAATTTTGTGGTTTGCTGAGCTTTTCTGTTTGCATTGTATATTTTTTCAACACAGGTTGAACTTGCTTTATAGCACAGATTTATAGTTTGTGTTATCCAGCTTTATTGCCAGTTATATATATATATATATATATATATATATATATATATATATATGTATATATATATATATGTATATATGTATGTATTTGCTTGACAGTTTAAGAGCTGTATCACACAACTATATCTTATAGAAATTGATTTACAATGTTGATGCCTGAGGCAATCAATGCTTTGCAAAGAAATGCCTTTAGGCACTAAATGGGTTAACATACACTGCAAACATGCATACACCTTACAAATAAAACACAACAAAGCATAACATCCATTTGTGCAAATAAAACCCTTTAGTAGCCCAAGTTGCCCTATAATCATGGGGTTTTGGTCTTATTCCAATATCATCAGGTATCCGTTTATGGAATACTGTAGCATGTGAATACGTTGTTTGTATATACAGAGCAAAAGAAAATGTCTACCCAGAGACATTTGGATCATCTTGATGCATACATTATGTAGCCAGCCATTCGATAGAAATTAGTTAACTTCCCATTTTAACAGGACCTTTTAACAAGTCCTAACTAGAGAGGGGGATAGAGGGGGGTATGGTTTTAAACTGAACTATAAATAGCAGTGGCTGTGTTAGATGATTAGAAACAACTAGAGGGAAGCTAACTACCGGGATCATTCAGGATAGTGCCACCATAGTGCTACAAGCCCAGAGAGCAAATCACTACAGTGGGAGGGAATATGATGAGTAGGAGGGACCTTGAAGGAAGAGGCCTTTGCCTCAAGTCGATAGGAAGAGGAAAGCGTTAGTCCAATCCATGGGATCAGTCTCCAATCCAGCAACCCTCAAGCACCCACTGTGCCCCTGGACAGCCTGGTTCTGGACTAGCCTGAGCGGGTGAAAGCTGTTACTGTTTGCATCCTGTCCAATAAATGCCCTATTGGTTAAGTTGGAGTCAACTTTCAGCCCCTCTGCATCCTGTCAAGATCAGAATCTACTGTTCGTAGCCTAGTGATTCTGCATCCTACTCTGACCTCTGGACTGTACCAGTACCCTAGGGCTACACATATTTCCCTTTGTGGCATAGGGAGATATATGTCAAAACAATACAATTTCCTCTGTTATGTCTTTTTCAATTGTTATAGAATAGCTTTCTGTATATGGTCGTAACTGTGTAGAGGGTGATGTGGCTTATGCTAACATTAAGCCAGTTTCTCAGGCCCTGGGTAGTTTAAATAGATGTATCCTCGATAGGAATTAAAATATGGGGAGACCCTCTTTCAATCTTGGCAGAGTTTGCCCCCACAAAATCCCACAATCTCCCACAATCTCTTTGAGTTATAGTGGTTTTCCCCCCACATTTATTATAGCTGCGACTGTGGGAAGAACCATGAGAAGGTTCTAAAAAGTTGTATAACTTTGGAAGTAGGTGAACAGCACTGCAAGAGCCCAGCTATTCCTACATTTGCTAAATATATGCATTTATAAAAAAATAATAATTTGATTGCATTTAAGCCATGCCAACCACATTCCGAAAGACATATTTGTATGTACAATGTCACATTTGTTTGTTACTGATCCAATGCTACTGTACTGCTGAAGCTCTACCCTACAAACAATATTATTAGATATTCTGATAGCGTTAAGGATGGTTAATATACAGTGAACATTTTAAAATGTCATACGTTTATATTCACTTGACTTTATTAAAAGATAAATGCAATGTTTAGCATTTCGACGGAAATGTTTGTGGTATGTAAGAAAATATCATTATACCATGCCTAGATTAATAATATATAAATTTGCCCCCCCACAAAAAATATACAGCTCAACCCCCTTATAACGCTGTGCTTGGGTTCCAAAGAATCACATCGTGTTATAAGCGGATCGCATTAGAAATAATGTACAATTGTATGCATTGTGCAATAAAGTTTTTAAGATACCAATAATCGTGTTGTAAAGTATTCATAAATACGAAAACTGGGAGCCCCGCTTGCATCGCGTTATAAGCGGATTCGCTTTGTAACGGATCGCATTATAATGGGGTTGAGCTGTATATGATATGTCAAGGATTATAATAAGTATATTATCGTTATTCTGGATTGAACAATGCTAGCACCAAAAACTCAAAATTGTCTTCAGCTCTAAAGGGGTGCAAAAAACTCTCAGCCCACAAAGGAATAAGAGCAGCAGCTCATGTCAAAACTCAACCCAAGGAATATACATGCCACACTCAACTATGTTTGCCTAAAGTTTCTTGACATTAAAGAAAAGGGCAGCATCAAAGAATTCTCAAAGAACTCCTACAACACTAAAGGCCAACAGAATTTAATTTTGCTAGTGTCAATTAACAATCTATTGACAATTTTAGCCCTTATAATAATATAAATAATAATATATTATTTCTTAGATGACACTGACTGTCTTCCCAGTACTATGCACAGAATTTAGTAGGCACATTTAGTCCTTGCCTTGTCGAGGTTACAATACATCTTTGGTGCCCAAGTCACAGGGAGAGAAAGTGACTCTTCCAAGGCCACAAGGAGAGCTGACCCTGGTATTCAAACTGGGTTCATCCATTTCAAAGGCCACTGAGCTATTCTGTCAGCCATTTGACAGTACTTCATTGCACATTATGTAATGTTCATTTGATGATGTAGGTAACATTTACATTTTCACCCTATAAATCAACTACTGTTTTGAAACAACTTATTAATTCTTCTACAATATCAGTGTTCTATAAAAAAATAAATACAAAAAAGCATGGTATACATAAGATAAAGGAGCCTTTCTGATTGCTAGGCATGTTGAGAACTCATTCACTCACTATGTTTATCATGCCTTATTTTCTTTTGCATCAGACATTTATGTGCCTTCAATTTACAATTTAATGAACTGTGGTTTGTTTACTCTAGTTGGATACACAATGAATGACCTGATATTTGAATGGTTGAGTAATAGCCCAGTGCAAGTTGCTGATGGCTTAACTTTGCCACAGTTTATACTGAAAGAAGAAAATGAACTTGGCTACTGTACTAAACACTACAATACAGGTACTGTGCAGTCACTGTTTTTCAATATTTAAATATAAATGTGTATATGTTTGAATATTATCAAATCCCATGAAGAAGTAAAATAAAAATGCATGCATTTTTATTTTTAAAAGAAACCTATGCAAATGTGTTATCACTGAGGTCAATATTACATTTAATCTCATGGAAATGTAATTTAAGATGCTTGGAAGGGACTGTGGTACACATTTACTAAGCCGTGTTCTGCTATTCAAGTGAATGAGCTTTATGGTGTCTTCTGGAGGTTAAAGGTGTCTAATGAAATTGCACCATTTAGTAAATATGGGCCAGTAGCTTTAAGTGGGGACTCATACTATTGGATTCTCATCTAGTGTGTTGAGGAGAAAATGAATGATTCATATGCATACAAGTAAAAGTTATTTCCCCTCAAAGTTCTCCTTTGTCCCCATTTGTTTTATTTTATCCCTTTATTTTAGGCACATCCTTATCTCAGACTCCTTGCCCCTGCTTATAATACCCCTCTATAGCCTACAAAAAAAAAAAGTAGCATTGCTGATCTATAGAACATAGCTGGCTGGTGATTGGCTCCATTGCTGAGAGCACCAATTACTGTATTTACCATGTCCTGTGTATTTGTAAATTAAATACTGCCCTGAAATGTTTGCCACCACACCAAATGATGAGAAATTAGATGTTTATTTTGGTTGACATAAAAGTGCATGATCGTTTGATTTACAGATGCAGCGGCCGTTAGTTGAACACTTCACGTGTTGTATACTTCGGAATACCCACGTCATGGCGCGTGATTTCTTCCAACCGTACCGCCTTTAGACGCGAGTGTAGGCGAGTGCAGAAAATGGCATTTTAGTGTTCTGGCTTTTAAACACCTGAAATTGACACAGTCGCACAGTACTGTACACACTACAATTCATTCTCTTCATTGCACACAAAGAAACAGAATCCATGAAATTCAAACAAAGCAACAGCGATAAACACGTGTGCCTGGGGCGATTGGCCGCGTTAATGCCGCGTGGAGTACAGCAGCGCACACGGAAACTGCTCTGTGATTTGTTCGCATAAGGCCGCTGCATCTGTACTTTGCCCACCAATCACAGCACATCTTATTTCAGGCCTTTACCGCTGAGAATGGCTCACATCCATGTATCTCAGAACATTTCCTAAAAAAAAAAAAAAAAAAGAATTAATTATTATTTAAAGCAATTTTGTCATATGAATTGGGTAAGTTCTAATAAAGTACATTATGAGAGTGTAAATAACAATTGTATAAACGTTTAAGTCAAATTGATTAGTAGTTTTAATCTGAGTTACATTTTTTTATTTAACTTTTGATTTTTTAATATCCGAATAAGAAAAATACTCCCTTAAAGCAGCAATTCAAGCCGGAGATTTGTTTCGCAATATTTGTTTTACCCAAGCAGTGAAGCAGGGGGTCTCCGGAGCTAACCCCCATTAATTCCGCCTCTTGATTCTGGAGATACTTACTTCCGTAAGATGTGCCAGAAGCCACTCTGCTCGTCTACCAGGGAACACGTACGTAATGTCCGCTTTCCAAAGCTCCCACACCCTGCGGGCCAATAAGAAGCTGTGATTCATCTGGTGCGGCTCCCTATTGGCTTGTATGAGGCAGGAGCTTTGAAAAGCAGCGAGATACTGGCACCCCTTACGGAGGTTAGTATCTCTGGAAGCAGGGGGGGCCCAGAGCTGAAAATAATGGGGCTCATCTCCGGAGCACCCTGCTTCAATCTTATAGTAATTTATCGGGGTTTTTTTTTTTAAATCACAAAAAAAAAATCACTGGCTTAAATATCACCTTTAACACGAAACATGACCCCCTTCAGGTCTCTGGTTTCACAGGGCTGTATATTGTAAATCTAACTGAATAAGCAATGTCAAGGCTAAAAAAAAGAACCAAACACCTATACTGTACAGATGCAGCGGCCGTTATTCGAACACTTCACATGTTGTATACCTCAGAATACCCATGTCATGGAGCGTGATTCTTCCAACCATACCCCCTTAAGACGCGAGTGCAGGCGAGTGCAGAAAATGGCATTTTAGTGTTCTGGTACACATTGCAATTCATTCATTTCATTACACACAAAGAAACAGAATCCATGAAATTCAAACAAAGCAACCGCGATAAACACGGGTAAACAAAATATATCGTGCGCAACTAATAAACCTCTAATATAATCAGTGACACAATGTGTATTAACATATACCCTTCTAATTTTTACTCAACTGGTAAAACTACAAAAAAACCAGTGTGAAAAAAAAAAAAAAAAATTACATAACCGTGTAATGTGATGTAGAAAGCGTCTGCTGCTATTAAACAGTGGGTGGCTCGGCACCCCCCAAACACTGAAGATATGGAGACAAAAAAACAGCGCACAACGCAAATAGTGAAGTATGCAAGTAACAAGTGTATATTAAAATAGGGGATAAATATTCTGCGTACATCAAGGTATTAGGACATAAACATTGAGTGTGTTAAACACACGTTACCACTCGGCGGCCGCTCATACAGGAGTCAGGAGTATGTTTCCCTTGGCAGGCGTCTGGGACAGCAGCTGCGATGCTTTTCCTTCCTAGGAACACCTCTGCATTCGGTCACCTCTGCATTCGGTTTCTGTGGGAAACTCCCCTCTGGTCAGCTGGGCTCCAGACAGATCGAGCAATCTGCAGCCTGCAGACGCACTGGGAGGGTCCCCGGATTGATCAGTGAGGACCTGGGTGGTTCGCAGAGCTCTCCGTTTAGTGCAGCCACAAGCAGGGGTGTACTGGCTGCGAAGTGACGTCACAGTGGCGATTTCAAAAGTACACAGCAAAAGCGGAAAAAAGTCTCTAAAGTGCCCAAATTGCACACATAGGATAGAGTAGCAATAAAACACTTGGACCAATTATATCCTACATGTTTCGTAGTCACAACTCCCTGATGAAGTAGTAGCAGTTCACCCCTGCTTGTGGCTGCACTAAACGGAGAGCTCTGCGAACCACTCAGGTCCTCACTGATCAATCCGTGGACCCTCCCAGTGCCTCTGCAGGCTGCAGATTGCTCGATCCGTCTGGAGCCCAGCTGACCAGAGGGGAGTTTCTCACAGAGACGGTGACCGAATGCAGAGGTGTTCCTAGGAAGGAAAAGCATCGCAGCTGCTGTCCCAGACGCCTGCCAAGGGAAACATACTCCTGACTCCTGTATGATCGGCCGCCGAGTGGTAACGTGTGTTTAACACACTCAATGTTTATGTCCTAATACCTTGATGTACGCAGAATATTTATCCCCTATTTTAATATACACTTGTTACTTTCATACTTCACTATTTGCGTTGTGCGCTGTTTTTTTGTCTCCAGATAAACACGGTGCCTGGTGTAATTGGCCACATTAATGCCGCGTGGAATACAGCAGAGCACACGAAATTTGTTCGAATAACGCCCGCTGCATCTGTATAGTATTGTATGTCTTTATTTATACAGCGCCATTAATGTACATAGCGCTTCACAGTAGTAATACACGGAGAAATCAAATAAATAACAGATAATATAAATAACAGGTAATGGGAATTAGTGCTTCAGACATAAATGTAACATTAAGAGGAGTCCCTGCCCCGAGGAGCTTACAATCTAATTGGTAGGTAGGGAGAACGTACAGAGACAGTAGGAGGCATTCTGATAAGTGCATCTGCAGGGGTCCAAGCTTTATGTGTCATGTGTCCAGTATTATCCACAGTGCTATATGATATACTGTACCTAACGGTTTATGTGACCTGTATTGCAGTGTTTATGTTATACTAAATAAGAAATAATAAGCATTCAAACAGTGCAGGTTATTTTCAGTGAAAGTTATTTTAACATTTCCCACTTTATTCCAAAAGATTAGATAGGCGGATATCACTGCAGCATACATTGCGTGTCTATATCTAATGTTTCCATCATAAATAAAAAAAGAGAACTATCATTCCTTGGAAAAGTAAATCCCCGGAGACTCCTTGAAACCTCCTTATGACTCACTGGATTTCATTAGGAATCGTTTTGAGGGCATATGATGAATGCTTAGGCTGACTCTTGCATGTTTCCAAATGAATACATTTTAAATGGAGCTGTAATTTCAGAGATAAGCATGAAAATATTCTAGTTGCATCAGTTGTGTCATTGTGCTCCATCTCATAATGAAACGTGACAGATGCAGCCATATGTGTCATCCTTGCATCTGTCATCTGCATCTTGTGGTTTTCAAGTACAAGAGGGTCATATTCAGTTTAGAAAGTAGATTCGCAATTTAAAAAAAACTTTATATCTACAGAAAAGAGAGGCTTGTGAAAGACATTATCTAAGAGAACAAGGAATAGCAACTAGAAGGGTAACAGCTCAAAGTATAGTGTGTGAAGGTGGTGCTCCCTAGGTAAATAAATGACTAGGAGACGAAACAGAAAAAATAAAAATAATGGTGGTTAAAAAAGTATTAAACACCATTTTTTTAACTAGATAATAATAAAGTTCTAAGTTTTAGACTACTCACAAATCATCCAGGTGATGCAAGAGTGCCCTAACTATTGTAGGTTAGTTTTTCTGTTTTGTGTCCTAGAGAACAAGGAATACAAATGTCATTTGTTATCACATTTCCCTAAAACCCTCTAAGAATGTAATATGTAGATATATAAAACATGCATTTTTGACAATTTAAGTGTCCACCATGTCATTTCCTGCAACCCATGGAAACACAAATAAATATGTAACAAAGACCCAGCATGTTCATCCTGATTATGTTTTTAATCTGTGTCAATTTTACAAAGAAAGGTTCTTTTCAATGTGAAGACAAATCTTGCTGTTAAACGGTGTAACCAGTCATATTGCTTTTTATCTCTGTTGAAAAACTGAGCAAAAATGTATTTGTGTATTTTATAATTGCAGTCAATTGTCTTAGTACTAATGAAATGTATTTGTATATTTTATAATCTTCTTAGAACCAATAAAATGTTAAGTAGAGATTTCAAAACAAGTTGTAATATCTGAATTTTACCATTCAGGAAAAATAATTAAAATATTCCAACATTCTAACTAAATTCAGAAATCAAAGTAAAACATTATATATCGTATATCCCCTACAAAATATATAGGTATTTTGAAAAGGGCATGCTAGCTGTAAAATAACCATTGAAGTACTGTGAATATACAGCTAAACCCCGTTATAGCATGGTCCTCGGGGTCCACTGAGACCACCGCGTTAGTAACGGGGTCGCAAAAAACAAAATGGCTGCCGCAAAAAAATATGGCCGCCGTGATCTGGGACTCCACGCTGCCGAAGGGGGAGAGCTGAGATAACTCTCCCAGAGCCCAGCATCGCAATGGCAGGCCCAGCGTCGCAATGGCAGCCCCCCCGGACCATCCTCCCCACTCCCAGCAGCACTTACCCTTACCCAGCATCTGCAGCAGTTGATCTGTGCAGAGAAGCTGCGAGGGGGAGGAGAGCTCACGGGATGTCATCTGTTTCTGAGTTCCTGGCCAGGGATCAGCTCCCTTCAATTCTCCCCCACAGCAGCAGATACAGGCAGGGAGAGGGGGGGGGCTCCCTGAGCCCAGCGTCACACCAAACCACAGCAGCACCCCCCCTCCCAAACCACAGCAGCACCCCCCCTCCCAAACCACAGCACCCCCCCCCCCCCACACACACACACACAAACACACCCCCCCCCACACACACACACACCCCACAGCAGCACTTACCCAGCATCTGCAACAGTTGATCTGTGCAGAGAAGCTGCGAGGGGGAGGAGAGCTCACGCAGCCTTTGCTGGGATGTCAGTTGTTTCGGAGTTCCTCGGCCAGGGATCAGCTCCCTTCAATCCTCCCCCACAGCAACAGAGATACAGGCAGGGAGAGGGGGGGGCTCTCCCTGAGCCCAGCGTCGCAGCGGCAGGCCCAAAACAGTGTGCTGTGAGAGTGTGCTGTGAGAGTGTGCTGTGAGAGTGTGCTGTGAGAGTGTGCTATGAGAGTGTGCTGTGAGAGTGTGCAGTGAGATTGTGTAGAGTGTGCAGTGAGAGTGTGTGCACTGTGCAGTGAGAGTGTGTGCTGTGAGCAGTGTGCAGTGAGTGCTGGGAGTGTGTGCAGTGAGCAGTGTGTGCAGTGAGCAGTGTGTGCAGTGAGCAGTGTGTGCAGTGAGAGTGTGTGCAGTGAGAGTGTATGCCGTGAGAGTGTGTGCTGGGAGTGTGTGCAGTGAGAGTGTGTGCAGTGAGAGTGTGTGCTGGGAGTGTGTGCAGTGAGAGTGTGTGCAGTGAGAGTGTGTGCTGTGAGCAGTGTGCTGGGAGTGTGTGCAGTGAGAGTGTGTTCTGGGAGTGTGTGCAGTGTGCAGTGAGAGTGTGTGCAGTGAGAGTGTGTGCAGTGAGAGAGTGTGCAGTGAGAGAGTGTGCAGTGTGGCAGTGTGGCAGTGTGGCAGTGTGGCAGTGTGCAAAAAAAATGTAATTTTTTTTTTAAAATTGTTTAAAAAAAAAAAACGGGAGCCACGTGAAAACCGCGTTATAATGGGTGCGATATAACGGGGTTTAGCTGTATTTGCTAGTACAATGGCTTTAGCAGCTTTAAGACTAAATCCATAAGCCAAAGAACAAACTGGGCTAATGGGTGGATGAACTGTCCATTGAGCAGTAGTATTCACAGATCATAGAGTTAAAGTGAAGCAAACAGGCACATATTTCTGATTTTTTTAAAAAGGAAAAAAAGTTATCGCTCAATCTCGTCTTATGGGAAAGATTCCAGTCAGTCAGAAGCAGGGAGGACAGGATTTGAGTCCTAGTAAGAGTTAGAATTCTTATTATCGTGGTGTCTGTTGTGAAGTGAAATGTTTCACTTTGTTTATAGACATACACATACATACGTATTTACTGTTGGATGTTTTAATTTAAAGATTTAATTACAGTATTTGTCTCTGGAGAATGTGATTACTCAAAAACAAAATGACCCAACAGTCTATATTTTTGGGGACACCAGACATAACCTTTTTACACCAGTAGAATCCCCTTGACCTACCCTATCTGTTTCAGTGAACAGAATAAGCCTTCTTTTTTACTCAGTCTTCAGAACTTTAAATTGTATGAAAAAATATATATATTTACAAGGCTTATTCTCATTCTAGGAAAATTTACATGCATCGAAGTCAAGTTTCACTTGGAACGTCAAATGGGATATTACTTGATCCAGATGTATATCCCTAGCTTGCTGATTGTAATTTTGTCTTGGGTGTCTTTCTGGATCAACATGGATGCCGCTCCTGCTAGGGTTGCTCTGGGTATTACCACTGTCCTGACCATGACAACTCAAAGCTCAGGCTCCAGGGCTTCACTTCCAAAGGTAAGGCACCTTATTTAAAGTTAATATATATAATACTTGTAATTTATGGAAGCAGTTTACCTGAACGTGAAAAAAAACACAATTAGTCACTTCTTAATATTTGTTTGTATTACTATTGTATTTGTCATTGTTTGTGAACCAATGTATTTAGTGTTCTCTGAAGAATTTATAGACGCAAACACTCCCTGCCCCCAAAAAACATGTGATGCCTTTTTTGCCAGGCTGGTTTCCTTGGCTACTAAGTCTGCCCATCCTGGCAGTAAGTCCTGGTAAGAGCAGGCCTGCCAGGAGTTATCATGGGTTTTCCCTATTCACAGTAGCTTCTTAAGTGACAGGGGAGGAGGTGGGAATAGGCCTGTGTTTATCCAATCACTGGATTCAGACCTGGTACCTACTTCCCTTGTACTTCATGAGCTGCACTGCTAAAAATAGTCAGTGCCTCTACCTCCTTGAGAGAGGCTGGTCTACCCTAAAAACTGTGCAGGGCTCTGCCACGTTTGTACTCCCTCCCTTAGGGGAGTGGAGAGGGAGTCTATACCCCTTACTTCACCAGGGAGTAAGGGAAGAGCAAGGTCTACTTCAGCGCACCTTGACGTAGATTGGAGGTCCAGGGTACATCCTGAGGGTGAAGCCCCACGAAGTGAAGTCTGATGTGTATGCTGTACCAACTGAGTGTGCTGTCAGAATAAAGTGATCCTGTTCAAATATATCTTCCTTGGTGATTTGGTAGATGGTGCTTCACCAGTAAGTGCTCTATTGAATAAGAACAATATATTCAGGGTATAGTCCCAATGTCAATAATAACTGTATAATAACAAAGATCACCCAAGGGAGATTAAGGGACCTAGTGGTGCCCACCTGGCTACAACAAAGATTGGTCACCTGGTAAGTGATTACCTACCATACAGGTTTAGATCAATAAAACAGCAGGCACTGAAAAGGTAAATACAACAGGCCCTTTACCTGACAGTGAAATCCAGACAGGGAAAAACTCTGCAGCGTGCAATTCTCAATGGAAGAGATCAGGATATGCAGAAGGAAAGGAGCACAGCTTCCGCATCAGTGGATCAAAAATAGATGAAGTAAAATTGTGTTTATTGCACAATCAGCTTAGCAATGAAGGTGTAGGAAACACACCAACATGTTTCATCCAACATATCAAGGTGATAAAGTCCTGTTGGATGAAACATGTTGGTGTGTTTCTTACACCTTCATTGCTAAGCTGTTTGTGCAATAAACACAATTTTACTACATCTGGAGTTGCCCTATCTATTTTTGATCCACTGATGCGAATGCTGTGCTCCTTTCCTTCTACATATCCAAATATATCTTCCTGCCTGAGACTACAATCTCTCAGGGGGAGGAGAAGTACGTTGTCCTGCAGGGATTGTCCCCACATCCCTGGGGCCTGCAAGAGATGGAGGCGCTGTCACCGTGAGAGAGAATCAGTTACTACCCCAGAAGCCTGTCTTGTTCTTCTCCACAACACCGCAGGAGACTCAGATCTACTGTGAGCCAGCAGGTATGCACCACACCACACTGTGTAATGGTGAAATCTCCCAGAGAGTGGGGGAAACACCGTTACACATTTAAGCAATGACACAGAAAAGTGAAGTGACTTGCCAAAGTTTTAAAGAACTATTGGAATTTGGGTTTAAACAAGGTTCTCCCATTAAGAAGCCTTTACCACTAAGCTGTGCACTATTTTCTATATTTAAGAATTGTTGTCCTTTAATAATGGTACAGATCAGTCAGAAAATGGCCCATGGGCTAGGGAATAATGTTTATATCAAAAGCTCATTTGACTTGCAAAAGGAATTACTGCAGGATATGATTCCGACATGTTTAAAAAAGAAAAGAACATTGTAAAAAAAAAAAAAAAAGTACCTGCTGCATCTTTTTTTAGCTGTTTCTATGCTCAACCAAAGTTAGTTGCCTTGGAAACTGATCTTATCAGTTTTGTTATGGACCAATCAGGGATATTTCCAAACAGATCACATCACTTGGAAACCTATTCCATAATTTTAGTCCTGTGCCCCAGGTTTATAATGCTACATAAACAATGATGTGCATGTATAATGTATTTCCTCAAGATACTGTATGTTATCAGGGAATATATATATTAAGTTTTTCTTGGAATGTCCAGGAATACTGTACAGTACAAAAGAACAGACATGAACACATTCGGGATTTGCCATAACAATATGCAGTGAATTTACTGATTCCACAAAGTGTGCATTCATAATTCTAGTAATTACATATTTATTAGGCGTTTCTATTAAGATACATTCCCTAAATGAGAGAGGATTAAAGGGGGTTTAAAGCATCAATCCCACTTACTGGTAGAGAACCTGATAACTACATCGGTAAGCATCTTGAAGAATGGGGAGTGATCGGAGCTCTAAGCTACGTGATCCATCTGTGGAAAGACCCTCAGTTCCAACGCTATAATAAAAATATATGTGAAATAGACAGAATGGCTGCTTTCATATATTTTATTAGTATTTACAATGCATGTACCATATTGGATTTTTTTGTATGTATGTACAGTATATCTTTATTTATATAGCACCCACCTTTTACGCAGTGCTTTACACAAGAGACAGTATAGTACAGGAAATTCTAATACGCTGATTAGCATGGAACTCAAACTGTACAAGACTTTTACAACAGAATTTACTTAGGGTGTATACATATATCTTGTTGTTGAATAGAAACAGTTCTTTAAAAGCACTACAATATAGACCAATCTTTTTTTAAATCCACAATGGTTAATTTCATCTAAGGTATGATTTAAAGCAGATATTTCTATTAGTTATATAAAAAATGTAAACAAATTATGGAGCAGCAACTACGGTATATTATTATTGTTTATTAATAAAACGCCAACATAGTATGCGGTGTTGTACAATTGGGGAACCGAGGTATGTAAATTACGTAAACAGAATGACATACTGTAACAAATAAGCGCAAACAAATATAGAAGGTAATGAGGGCCCTGCTCCTGAGATCTTACAATCTAGAGGAAATAAGGGGCGATGTGGAAACAAAAGGTAAAGGGGCTGCTCTTGGTGGGACGGAGTATGCCTGAGGTTGGAGTATGGTTCAGCCGCACAGCTGATCCAATTAATGTTTTGGAGTGTGGATGGTAGTGGGTGTTAGATAGGATGGAGTTTGGTCCAGCTGTATAGTTGGTCCCATTAGGGTTGGAGGGTGAGGGGATGAATGTTAGGTGTATGCCAGATAGGCTTCCTTGAAAAGGTGAGTTTTCAGAGAGTTTTTCAATGTATGAAAGCTGGGGGAGACTCTGATAGTGCATGGTAGGGAATACCAGAGAGAGGGTGCAGCACAGGAGAAGTCTTGTAGGCGAGAGTGAGAGGTGGTAATAAGGCAGGAGGAAAGGCAGATCTCATAGACAGAATGTACAGTAGGGGACGTTTACGGATATATTTCAGGATGATGATTGAGATGTAAATTAGGGCAGTGTCATTGAGAGCTATGTAAGCCAAAGCTAGGATTTTGGATTTGATTCTGTGCATGGTAGGGAATACCAGAGAGAGGGTGCAGCACAGGAGAAGTCTTGTAGGCGAGAGTGAGAGGTGGTAATAAGGCAGGAGGAAAGGCAGATCTCATAGACAGAATGTACAGTAGGGGACGTTTACGGATATATTTCAGGATGATGATTGAGATGTAAATTAGGGCAGTGTCATTGAGAGCTATGTAAGCCAAAGCTAGGATTTTGGATTTGATTCTGTGCATGGTAGGGAATACCAGAGAGAGGGTGCAGCACAGGAGAAGTCTTGTAGGCGAGAGTGAGAGGTGGTAATAAGGCAGGAGGAAAGGCAGATCTCATAGACAGAATGTACAGTAGGGGACGTTTACGGATATATTTCAGGATGATGATTGAGATGTAAATTAGGGCAGTGTCATTGAGAGCTATGTAAGCCAAAGCTAGGATTTTGGATTTGATTCTGTGCATGGTAGGGAATACCAGAGAGAGGGTGCAGCACAGGAGAAGTCTTGTAGGCGAGAGTGAGAGGTGGTAATAAGGCAGGAGGAAAGGCAGATCTCATAGACAGAATGTACAGTAGGGGACGTTTACGGATATATTTCAGGATGATGATTGAGATGTAAATTAGGGCAGTGTCATTGAGAGCTATGTAAGCCAAAGCTAGGATTTTGGATTTGATTCTGTGCATGGTAGGGAATACCAGAGAGAGGGTGCAGCACAGGAGAAGTCTTGTAGGCGAGAGTGAGAGGTGGTAATAAGGCAGGAGGAAAGGCAGATCTCATAGACAGAATGTACAGTAGGGGACGTTTACGGATATATTTCAGGATGATGATTGAGATGTAAATTAGGGCAGTGTCATTGAGAGCTATGTAAGCCAAAGCTAGGATTTTGGATTTGATTCTAGAGGATATAGGAAGCCAGTGTTCGGATTTGCATAGTGGCGCAGCCGAAGGGGAGCAGTGAGTGAGGTAGATGAGTTTGGCAGTAGCATTTTGGATGGATTGCGACAGGTAGACAAGTCAAATGCCAGATAGAAGAAGGTTGCAGTAATCAAGACGGGACAAGATAAATGATCTTGAGTGACTGGTGAATTAGGATTTTAATTTAGTCATGAGTGAGAAAACGGCATATTTTAGTGATATTTTGGAGATGGAGAAAGCAGGACGTAGTGAGGGATTGAATGCGAGGAATGAAAAAGAGGGCAAAGTCAAAGAACTCCCCAAGGCAGCTGCATTGGGGTGTTGATGAGATTATGGTATTATTGACAGTGAGGAAGAGTATGGGTGTAGGGTTGGCAGTGGAAGGGGGGAAGAGCATTAGTTCCATTTTAGATATGTTAAACTTCAGGTAATAATGGGACATCCAGGAGAAGATTGTGGAGAGACAGTTGGTGACTTAGCACAAAAGAGAGGGGGAGAGGTCCATGGAGGAGAGAGGATACTAAAAGCCAAAAGATGGCACTAGTTCACCAAGAGAGCAGGTGTAGAGTAATGAAATGGATGAAGGAGTAGCTCAGTGACTTAAGTCACTGACTCTGAAAACAATGACAGAGCTTGAAGCAGGGAAGCCTGGTGTCAGCTCCTTGTGCCCAGGGCAAGTCCCTTTATCTCCCTCTGCCTCAGGCACCAAAAAATAGATTGTAAGCTCTACAGGGCACATGCCTGCACAAATTATATGTAAAGTACTGCGTGCATGCCTAGTGCTATTTAAGAAAAAACTATTATTATTAGAATGAGAATAGTAGACTTGTGGGACCTTAACAGAAAGAGGGAGTGAAAAGGAGGAAACACTGAAAGAGTGGTTAGATGTGAACCAGGAGAGGGCTGCAACATGGAGGCCAATGGAGTGTAGAGTGTGCAGGAGTGATCAACAAGTCCAAGGCAGCAGATCGATCCAGGAGAATTAGTAGGGAGAAGTGACCCTTAGACTTAATAGTAAGAAGGTCATTGGCTACTTTTATTAGTGCTGTCTCGGTGGAGTATAGAGAATGAAAACCAGATTGCAAAGTGTAAAGCAGCGAGCAGGAAGAGAGAAAGTTAGAAAAGTGGTTGTATACAGGCTGCTAAAGTAGCTTGGAGGCAAGGCGGAAAAGAGAGATTGGGCCATCATTAGAGATGGACACAGTGTCAAGAGAGTGTTTCTTTAGCATGTGCATTATGAGTGCGTGTTTAAACAAAGATGGGAAGATTAGAGAGAGAGAGGTTAAAAAGGGTGGGACTTAGATTGCCAGAGAGGGAGCAGATGAGATGTGATTAGAGGAGGGAATAGGATCAAGGGGGCTGGTTGTAAGGTGAGATGATGAGAGGAGCGTGGAGATCTAATACTTAGTCACAGGAGAAAATTAGTTTAGGGTGAACTTAGGTGTGTGAAGGGAGGTAGGTAATGTGTGTGGAGATTGACAGGGTCAGATGTCGTCTGATGGATTCAATTTCATTTGTGAAGTAGGTGGCAAGGTTTTGGGTCATGAAGGTGGAAGGCAGTTCAGGCGCAGTTGGGAGAAGGGAGTTAATGGTGGTGAATAGGCATTGAGGCTTATAGGACAAAGTTAGTATGAGTGAAGAAAAGTAGGTTTGCTTGGAAAGTCATAAAATAAGTGATTTCCCAAAGCAATGAATACAATCTACCACTCGGCTTAGGATTCATAATGTAGATGCCGAAAAAGCATTTGATTCTGTCTACACCTCAGCGGCCCTAGATGTATTAAGAAGACAAATGCATTACTTCTTTTTCTCTTTTTTTGCTATAACTGAAACATGGTTCACTCAACCTGACTCTGCAATAGTAGCTGCGCTTTCTTATGGTCGCTTTTCTCCCATACGCCTTGTCCTGATGGCAGGAGTGGATGTGTGGAGCTCCTCCTCTCCTCAATCTGCATTCCTATTTCTCCCTCTCTTTCCTTTCCTTCCTTTTGAGGTTCACACTGTCCATCTTTTTTCTCCTCTCCCTTTCCATGTGGTGGTCATCTATTGCCCACCTACCTCTACTCATCCACCATCAGTCTCTCTCTCACTTTGAATCCTGGCTCTCCTTATTTTTCTCCTCAGACTCCCCTGTTCTTCTCCTTGGGGATTTCAACTGCCATTGATTACCCCTCTCCCTTGGGATTCCCGCTTCCTCTCTCTAACCTCTTCTTTTTGCCTTCCTCAATTAACTGCAGCCAGCACCTACAAGGACGACCACACTTGGACCTGGTTTTCACTAAAAACTTTTCACTCTCTGACTTCTCCATTTCCCCCTCTACCCCTCGTTTTTTTCAGAAACCTGCACTCCATTAATCTCCCGGCTCTTGACTCAACCGTGCGCTCCTCCCTTTTCTCTCCCAGTCCTGCTACAGACTCTGACAACCGGGTCAGGAAAAACAGCTCTGCCCTATCCTCCTCTCTTGATCTACATGCCCCTCTTTTTCTCTCCCACTCTCGCCCTTCTAACCCTAGACCCTGGCTAAACTGCCACACCTGCATGCTCACACACATGTTCACTCACTCACTCCACTGAAACAGCCCTCACCAAAATAACTAATAATCTCCACGCTGCAAAAGACAAAAGGTCATTACACTTTGCTCATATTACTCGACCTCTCTGTAGCCTTTGATAACTGTGGACCACCCTATTCTCCTTCACATCCTCCATACTCTTGGTATCTATAAAAGAGCTCTATCCTGGATTTCCTCTTACCTCTCCCATCATATTTTCAGTGTCTTGTTTTTTTTAACACCTGCTCCTCTGTTGATATTTCTGTGGGTGTACCCCAGGGCTCTGTCCAGGGATCTCTTCTCTTTTCTCTTTACACACTCTCTCTATGTGACCTAATAACAGTCTAAAGTTCAAATATCACCTCTATGCTGATGACAAACAAATTTACCTTTCAACGCTGACCTCACACCTGCTGTACAGACCGAAGTCACTGAATGTCTTTCTGCTATCATCTTGGGTGGCCCTCTGCAGACTCAAACTTACAGTAACATGTCCAAGACGGAGCTCCTCATACTTCCTCCCAAACCTGGCCCTACTTCCCCCTCTCCATTACTGTTGACAGTACTTCATACACCCAGTATCACAAGCACGCTGCTAGGGGTCATACTTGACTCTTCCCTCACATTCTCCTCTCACATTCACAATGTAGCTAAAACCTGTTGTTTCTACCTCCTTAACATTGCAAAGATACACCCTTTCCTCTGTCCCTCTACGGCTAAAACTCTAATGCAGGCACTCACTCTCTCCCGTCTTGACTATTGTAACCTCTTACTGTCCGGCCTTAATGCCTTTCACATGTCTGCCCTACAATCTATCCTAAATGCCTCTGCTAGAATCACTTTATTCTCTCCTAAACCTGACTTAGCATCTCTCCTGCTGAAATCCCTCCCCCAGCTTCCAATTAAACTCTGTATCACTTACAAAATTCTCCTCCTCACTTTAAAGATTAAACACTCTTCTGCCCCTCCTTACATCTCAGCTCTAGTTTCTCTAGGATGTCTTCTGTCTACAGCGATAGCGCTACCTCACACTTGGGAGGACTTGCTGGGAAGGACACCAGGCATATTGGTGCCACCGCACCCTCAGTACTTTGGGGGAACCACCACGTGTGGGGTCATTGAGTGTATACTGTGGGTACAGGAATACTGTTATTGTTGTGGTTGTTATATGTTAGTGTGTGTACAGAAAAGTCTAATTATATAACCTTACCAGAGGAAAAAAAGCATGAGTATAATCTAGGCTGTAATTTGCATGTAATTTATAATGGAAATTACAAATAAACACCATGCTTTTTACACTAATAAAATGTAGATAATGTCACATTTCTAGTCTTTAGTAAATACTGCGTTATGATTAATGGGTATTAACTTGATGTCAAATAGGCTTTACACATAGGATTAATACCACAGGCCGGGGGGGGGTCCCCGTGTGGTTCCCATGGGTGTCCGCAGGCCCCACAGTGCATTTTGGGGGGTTTCAACAGGGACCACCCGATGGCCACCAGACACCCGTGGGAACACCCAAGGACTCCCAGACACCTGTGGGAACCACCCGAGGGCCCCCAGACACCCGTGGGGATGACCCGGGGACCACCAGACACCCGCAGGGACCACCCGTGGACCCCGTTAGGGCCCCCAGGCACCACCTGGAGGCCCACAGAGCCTAGCGGGGACAACCGAGGGCCCCCAGATACCCATGGGAACCCCCCGGGGTGCACTGTGGGGCCTGTGGTCACCCACCGGGACCCCCGATGGCCACCAGACACCCGAGGGAACACCCAAGGACTCCTTGACACCCGTGAGAACCACGCTAGGGTCCCCGGACACCCGTGGGGACCACCCGTGGACCCCGTTGGGGCCCACAGGGACCACCTGGAGGCCCACAGAGCCTAGCGGGGAACACCTGAGGGCCCCCAGACACCCATGGGAACCCTCCCAGGGTGCACTGTGGGGCCTGCGGACACCCACGGGACCCCCGATGGCCTGTGGTATTAATACTGTGTGTAAAAAAATAATAATGGTTTTATGTGGGGGCACAGGGGGTGGGTGGGTTGTGTATTGCATTTTATTAAATATTGTCATATTTATTTGGGGCCTAGAAGGTGGGTAGTGGGGCTGTTGTGTGTGTTTGTGTTTTTTGTGGGTAGCGGTGGTGGGTGAAGGGGGTATTAGCCCCAAGGATGGGTGTTTAGGCCTACCAGGTCGGTAGCAGGAGAGGTTAACCCCTTCATTACGTTAGTGGTATTAACCACTAAGGTTATGAAGGGGTTAAGTCCACCCGCAATTCCCCCGCAAGGCCTAAATACCCACCAAGGGCCAAATACCACATTCACCCAACCCCGCTACCCACAATAAGGATGGCGCTGGTGGTTAACCCCTTCATTGCCTTAGCGGTTAGCCGCTAGCTTAATGAAGTGGCCTGTAAATGCATTTTTATTGCATGGGATGCTTGCCGGGGTCTCCAGTGCTGGTATTAATAAGACCCAGGCATCAATCTGATACAGGAAAAAGGCTTTTTTCCCCCTAAGTGCCGTCTCGCCGCTCATTGTGCCGTCTCGCCGCTCATTGGCAGCTTCTCACCACCTTCTTTACAACTTTTTGTGGCAAGGAGATTTGGAGAGGAAATCTCCATTCTAGAGCGGCGATTAGCCTCGATAAGCTGATTGGGGCTACTAGAATTGAGCGAGTTTGAGAAAATGCCAACGCGTTTGGCGTTTTTTTTTTTTTTCTCTGCAAACCCCGCCCCCCCACCGCGATTTTTGCTCTTATCGCCAGCTTATCGAGGCTTACTGAATAGCAGTAGGCTTTTTTGGCGATAAACTCGCGTTAAGGGGCTTATCAATGCTTATATCATGAGGCCCATAGTATTTAGGATAATGAAGCAGTAACTATTAGATGTTCAACTTTGAAACTCTTTACTTAGGAACTTAGAACACATGAGTACAGGCACAGTAGCCATATTGCATTGTCTTCCAAATTCCTTTTACATAATTGCATATCAATTTATAAAGCTTTACTGCCAGATTCCTCCATTACTCAGTTCTCTTTAGGTGTTCAACCCAAACCGGCAGTAAAACATAGACACATCTGGATGAAAACAGGCACAGCATTTTTTTTTTTAAATATGCAATATGAACCTTACCAGCTAACAAACAGAGTGGAGGGGAGAAGGAGTGGCTCAGTGAGTAAAGACACTAACTGGCACTAAGGGTTTGAAGCAGGGGAGCCTGGTTCAATTCCTGGTGTCGGCTCCCTGTGACCTTGGGCAAGTCACTTTATCTCCCTATGCCTCAGGAGTGTGGCATAATGTCTCTGTAAAGTGCTGCATACAACTAGCAGCGCTATACAAGAACTTGCTATTATTATTATTATTATTATTATTATTATTAACAACAACCCAACATTTTACCATTTTGCTTTTGTGGCATCCTAGTAGTCTTAGTTTTGTTATGAAGTTCTGGAATTTATGGATCCTCAATTTCTCTTGGCACCATAGCTAGGGGAGAAGTATTCCAGGTCTTCCTAGCACTGGATTTTAAAGTGCTCTGTTTTTTCTGGTTTGCAATTCTTGTTGAATATCAAATGACCCTTTACGAAATTACCCTAACGACCTGCCTTACGTACACAAATCCACATTAAATAGAGGAACTTTATCATTCCTTCTTAGAAACCTTTTTCTCATAGGAAATGTTTTTTCACCAGAAATATCCAACGCTATTCGGATCCTCCTGGCACTGTATGTAACTATACTGATGGTGTTTCTAGAGTGTGGAGTAGCACAATAAATGCAAAGATATTCAGAAACTCCAGCCTTCTATGATTTTCCTTCCAACATTGCTGTCTGAATATGAATAGCCTCATTTACATTCAACATTTAACTAATCCCTTTGCTTGAGGGTAGTATATAGAAGAGCAGATGTGTTTTATTTGTTTTTGGCTGAAAGTCTGGATCAATATAGACACTCACTGGGCTGTTCTGGAAAGTAACTTATTTTAGGAAGCCAGGTGAAAATAGATACAGTAGATAGTGTAATACTGGTGCTTTTAGTTTGGGAATTAGGACACATTTTTAGGATTCCTATAGGAAATTAGAACACATTCTTGTTTTGGCCACTACTGCTTTGCATTTAAGTTTCCTTTATATATTGAGTTAATTTCCCTAGAGAATTTAATAGTACTACATAAAGGCACTGTGAAATCATATGTTTAATTAGCTAGGCACTAATCTTCCAATAAAAAAAATATTGCCTAGCGGGGCTAGTTACTGTACACTTTAGTATAGTCAATGGCATTAAATAATGGGAGTAATTATAGAGTGAACTAAAGGAAAAAACTGTTATATTGCCTATGATAATTATTATTTTGTAACATTCATCTCCTGTTGTGATTTTGAAAAAAAATATATAGACAAAAAGGTTTTGAATTTTTTCAATCATCAAAATGATATCTGTATGGGAGAGGACCTAACTTTGGTTTACATTAATAATAGACATGCTTCAAATTTGAGATATATACCTAAGCAACTATAGAGTAAGTAGCGTAATGTAAAATTGGTTGTTCCAACTTTGCTTTAACTAATGTACTCTAATGTATGTATCTCAAATTCTGAGTCTGACAATCTGGTACTAGTGTCATCCATATTTGCTCTAAAGGAGATATATGAAAATGTATTTGACGCAAGGAAAAGTAAATAGTGGAAGTCGAAGAAGAAAAGTTTGCTACATCTTATAATGATAGCATGCAAGCAGTTCTTCCCAATACTGTAACCACTAAAGCTCAACACACTCATAGGGCTCATTCACTAAACTTCGATAAGCGACTTACTGTAATGCACGTAAAATACCCTTACAGCGCGATATTTCCTCTTTTGCTATTCACTAAGATTCGATAAAAAGCCGTTAGAGTGCGATACTGCCCTGTTATCAAGCTTTAACACTGACAAAAAAAGCCATACGATAAGCCAAAAAAAGCCCTAACTTGCTTCTCTTTTTTTTTGACAGAAACTGCTATTCACTAGCAGTGATAAGCATATCGTACTTTAACATTTTGTAATATTTTTGTTCCAGCTAAAGGCTGGTGCTAAAGATATTGCAAGATGCATAAAATCATTTTCTTTTTACTGCATACTGTAGGATTGATACCGGAGGCTGGTGGGGAACCCCCAGAGACCCACGGGGTTGCCCGGAGACCTGTGGGCCCCCCGCAGGTCTCCGGGGGTATTTAAATCCCCCGGTCACGTGACGCGGTGGTTTAAAAACGGCAGGGGGATACCGGCATCCCATACCGGGCCATGTAACTCAGGAAGCAGGGGGTCCCTGAGGCTGAAATCAATGTGGGTCTGCTTTGGAGACCCCCTGCTCCGTACACTAGTATTAAAATGAATATTTAAACTGCACGATTGCCTGTAAGAGCCGTGCATGGAGACGCAGCGTCTCCATGCAGCTCTTCCAGGCTGCAGTTTAAACAAATACTTATAATGTGATAACACTTACAAAAAATACCAAAACCCAAGTAGTACGATCTTGCATGTTTTACCGAACTTAAAAAAAAATGTGTTTTTTCTTAGTGAATACCGTTTTGACACATGCGTTTTTTTAGCACGATAAAATAATGCAAAGTCGTTTGACAATGCACTGATTTTATTGAAGTTTAGTGAATAGGCCCCATAGTATGGGCATTGGCACTAGCGACGTAAATGGAAACAGGCTGCTAAAAATAGTGTACCTAGAGAGGGCTAATAAAGCAAACACTAATACTGGAATTTATACAGCTGCTATTTTGTATATTAAAATATATTAGTAAGAAGATACTTTATGCTAAATTGCAAATATCGAAAAACCTTTGACCTGTGTTTAATTGCATAACACAACAAACGGTGTCTTCTCTCACTGCAATAACATTTTTGTTCATATCCATAGCAACAGAGAGCTTGATCTTATTGTTGGTTGATAGATGCTGCAAGAAATGTTATGTTGAGTAATCTTCAAAAAACACCTTTCTGCCATTTACTGTATCTGATTGTAACAAAAAAGTAGAAAAGTACCCTCTGCATATTGTTACAGATGTTATTACTCCATTTACTTGAGTTAGAACTCAAAATAACAGGGTAAATAATACATGTTATCTCCTTAACCATTGTTTTAATGGTACTACTGTTAAATAACACTCCAACGTATTGCATTAATGGACTGCTACATCTGTAGGTAAGGGGTATAATGGAAGGTTTGAGTAACCGTCTATACTGTGATGTGCGCCCACTTTGCCACGTGTCTAAGGGTAACTATGTGTGGTGCTTTACCTGAGTGGCATACAGGAGGCCTGATCCTCCGCTGCAGGGAGCCTGGGGTGGTCGTGGTATATATGATGACAGCGCCTCCACCTAGGAGGGATCCAAGCGCAATTGGATAACCCCTTTCCAGGAACACAGCAAAGAATAAATATACACATGATGATATAATAGCTTATCTTTACTGGCAACACAGTACTAATACCGCAATACTATACAGGACTCGCACGGCCGTACCCACAAACAAAACTTCATTAAAAAAATGCAATGATCCATCATCCAAAAAGGCATATATAGAGTAAGGGGAATGAACCCCGTGTAGTCCGGTGCTCAACAATATGCATGTGACTAGTAGTTTGAAAAATGCAACTTCTGGTGTGTATAACTATAAAGATGACAATCCTGCTGCAGATAATGTAATAAATCAATGAAAGTGTAACCCTGCTCCCCCCCCCCCCCCCAGACTCTACGGTGGTGTCTAGGGTACATGGGGATGATTACATGCGGTGTGGTGCGTACCTGTGAGGAACAGGAGGGCCTGAGCTTCCCGCGGTGTTGTGGGGGAGCCAGGACCGGGCTTCTGGGGTGATAGCCTGCATGATCTCTTAGTGGTGCAGCACCTCCATCTTCTATACTCCCATGGTAATGGGACAGGACCGGTATAGAAGAACCCCTCAGGTCCCAGGGTTATACTCTCCAAATCACACACAGTCTTTACGGGTGCAGAACAGTCTCTTTATTTGACAGAGCAACGATATCCCAAAGATAAGGCTTCCAGCAGCCACAATACAATCGCCAGGACGAGGTACCCAACGCTCACCTCCTCTCCTTCCCTCCAAGTCACTCTTCCGACAGGATGGTCTGAGCTAGGGCTTCAATACCCCGTGGCCACCTCCGAGGTTAGCCTCGAGGTGGGTCTTGAATTCTCCCCCCCACATCACCCCTGGCAGTGGGGTGAGGGCATTGGTCCACCAGTCTATGATTCTATCAGCTCTACTTATAGACGCTGATCGTTTCAGTTCCTCTCGCTCTCATCCGGCACGCTGCGCCGGGGAGCCCTCAGCCTCCTGATACTCCTCGGACCGTTCCGCAGGATTCGTGGCTTACGGCATAATGCTCAGCAACTCTAGACTCTTGATATCACTGTTCACTCGAACTCTTACTAAGCTACTCTCTCTTATGAAGGACCATCAAAAGAGAGGAACACAGCACAAAAGCACAGAAGAAGAACAACACCCACTCACCGGAGTGGGCTGCTAAATATAGAGCTAGCCCCTCCCCTCATGGTGTCAGCAGAGCCTCCCCTCTTGCTCACGCCTGCAGCAGAGTCCAGGCCTGCGTCTACCACTCAGGTTAGGGCTATGTAGGGGGGGAAACCCATGATGATTACTGGCGCCTGATCTTAACAGGACTTACCACAGTAGAAGGAAGATAGGTATAGCCTGAGCTGTTTACAGGGGGCTACAAAAGTCTTAATGGAAGAATGGTAGACAGACTAATAACCTGGATGGGGGGCTAGTGAGCAGGGAATAGATAGAGACAGGAGGAGAAGCAACCGTGGATGCCTCTCTCCTGTACTCACAGGAAACTAAAACCTGCTGCCCTTACCCGACCAGGTGTCTTCACTGTTCGTTCCGTTTTCTTGATGGGCCCAGCTCTGTAGACCCGGCGCTCGTACGTGATGTCACCGCAGGAAATGAACGGCTTCGTCTGGGACAGACCCAGCGTGTCCTGCGCTCTAGTGCTCCTCACAACCCCAGGGGGCAGCACCACACGTTGCACGCTGGAAAGGAGTCACGGCTCCCAATGCAGAAGGGACTGCCTACGTGTTCCAGCCAATGTAGTAACAAGCAAAAATGGTGAAATAGGGAGGTCACTGCGTAATGGAACCCAGCCAAAAGATAAAATAAAATCAGCTTTAATGAATAGGAGTGCTGTACATCACAGAAAAGACCTCTGACGCGTTTCGTTCCCTCGTGGGACTTTATCAAAGAGTGACAAGACTCTGTACAGAGGCATCTTAAATAGGCAAGCCCATCTCGGTTATTGGTTGAAAAAAATCAAACACAGTGGTAATTAATCAGCTAATCATGCTGAAAAACCAGGGGAGGGAACCAAATTTGCCTGCAAGATAGCCTGTGTATAGACAGGTAAAAAAGTGACAAATATGCATACAAAAACACAAACAAACATTTAAAATGATAATAAAAACAAGAACATGTGATGTAGAGCATCAGAAATAACAATTAATGAAGGAATGCACTTATGTTGTTATTAACCCATTGGAGAAGTATATGGGAATTGGTAAGAGAAAACATATATGTATATATGTACATACAGTATATTGTCAAATAATGACAACATATACAATACAATGCATAAATATGCATTATAATAAAATAACATCATGTCAAATCAATAAATTAACGTTTATAAAGAAATGCACATAACCATGGAAATAGTCTATATAAAGAGAGAAGAAATAATCTCTAATGTAATGTAAGGATAGCCGAGCCTGTAATTGATTAAATATAAGTAATGTATATAGTAAATGCTATGATGTATCGAGACACACTCCCAAGACTTCCCAACCATTAACCCTGAAAGAAATGTTTCAACTCCCAATCAAGGTTAATACCATGTGGGTGGAGAGTGTTGACAGTGTATATCCAAAACATCTCTTGTTTGTTGAGAATATTCTCTCTGTTGCCACCTCTGGGGTGGCAAGGTATATGTTCTATAGCTGAAAAAGAGAAGTTGTTAATGCTGCCTTTGGAACATTGTGAAAAATGTCTGGCCACTGGATAGTTTAAGTCTTTCTTTTTGATCAAACGTACATGTTCGGCTATCCTCACCTTGAGGGGTCTTGTAGTGCGACGCACATATTTGTGTCCACAACCACAAAAAAGGACATAAATAACAAAACTAATATTACAATTGAGAAAATTCTTTATATAATACTTTCTAAGGTTCTCATTGTATGTAATGTATTTGGTCTGGAATGTGTATTGACACATGGAACATCTGCCACATTGAAAGAAACCTTTTGGAATGCTTTTAATATTAGGAAAATTGGATTTAGAGTCAAACATACTAGGTGACAAATGGAAAGCCAATGTTTTGGCCATGCGGTAAGAAAATCTTGGTCCATGTTGTACAATAGTACGAATATCTTTGTCTAACAACAATGTATGCCAGTGTTTTGATATGATGTTGCAAATTTGTTGAGACTGAGAATTAAATGTAGTGATAAACAATGGACTCTTTTTATTGTCAGAGAATAATGATAAATCTCTCTCTTTTTTAGAAGTAAAGTTTCTCTTTTTCTTACAAATGAGTGTTCTTCTATCCATAGTATCTGCCTTAGCAAATGCTTTTGATACGTCTTTGGCAGAATAACCCCTGGCTAAAAACAGACATCTCCTTTGCTCGGGACAAGAATACTTCATTGTCCGAACAAAGTCGTTTAATCTAACAAATTGAGCTCAATAGGAGCTAAGGCAGATACTAAGGCAGATACATTTAATTCTCAGTCTCAACAAAACGCTAATTTAATTCCTTATGTGTATCCTCAGACTGTATTGTAGTTCCCCCTTGTGGAGCCTGGCAATAGCAGTGGTAAGATTGTTTCATACTAGTTGGTTTTAATGTTTTGATGGGAATAGCATTGCTGACTCTTTCATTGTATTCTTTATTTGGAATTGGTGCTAGCATAATCTGCTGGAGGATAGTTATGTGGCCATTAAGCCTGCTGAAAATTGTGCTGATCCTTTGATCCAGTACAAGTTCATAGTGGTTAGGCACTGTGTTGCACAAGTGGGAATTGTTTCCTCTAATTATTCATATATGGCTGCTGTGAGTAGTTGGATGTAAGATCAATGTGTGAATAATTTAACTGTTGGTTTCCAGGTTAATTGCAGAGTTTGGCCCTCTGAGGATTGATGCGCTGATTGAGAGGAGTAAAACTTATTCCTCTTATGGAATGTGGTGGGCCTCCGGATATCTTGGTTGAGGCTTCCTATTTAGTACTGGGGGCTAATTATCTTGGGAAAATAAAAACAGTTGATCTGGCTTGGCTACTAATCTACCCTGCCTAACATGTAAGTCTTGTATCAGTGCAGGCAGTGTGAGGCCCAATCCAGGGTTTTCCCCACAAGCAAGCTGCTCCGTTGAGTGACAGTGGAGGAGGCGGGCCAAAGCCTGTGTTCTGCCCAATCCTGGGTTCATACCTGGGACCTTCCCCCTTGGTACTTAAGGGACGGCACACCAAATTTAGTCAGTTGTCTCTCCCTCTTGAGAGAGACTGGTCTCACACAGAGGTGTTCAGGGCTCTTGCACCTTCTGTCCCCTCCCCTTGGGGAGTGGGGGTGGGTACCATACCTCTGACTCTAATAGGAAGTCAGGATAGAGTTCTGACTGCCCTTGGTGCCATAGGCCAGGGGTGAAAGACCAGGGACCGTCCAGAGGTTGATGGGCCAGATGTTGTATGCAGTATGCAATGTATGCTGATTATCCTGCCTGTTGCAAGAATAAAGACCCCTCTTGTTAAAATATATACTCCTGCCTGGTGTGCAATCTATCCGGGGGAGTAGTGTAAGTTCTCCTGCAGGGATTGCCTGGAGCCTTCAAGAGATGGAAGCGCTGACACAATGAGATAAAGATCCATCATCTACCCCAGAAGCCTGTCCTGATGTCTCCTATACCATCGGTGGACACCTCAGTATCCTGTAAGTAGCAGGTACCAGCACTACATACCTGTTAGCAGGGCAAATCTCCCAGAGAGTGGGGTAAACACTGCTACATATACATTGCAATAAAGTGCTGATTTATTAGGGATGCAGCAATTCAGTCATAGTTTGTGTTCCATGTTTACTTTAACTTGGTTCAAGGGGTTTAAAGGCTGTAGATAGGGACTGTAAAAAGCTAAACAAAAATGTTGGTACAATCATTGAGCACTTAAGAGGAGTAACTCCTCATGTGGAGATAGGGGGCCTGCTTGCATCTACATAAGCATGATGGTATCAACTTTTCCAAATTTGCATTGAACATCTTCAATATGATCCTTCAAGAATGGCACTCATCCCTTGGTGGGGGCTAAAGCTAACTTTAGAAGATACATACTCAAATACAGTTGTAGTGGTCTTGGTCAGAGAACCCAAAGTGTTGGTGGGATAGCTGGCATTATAGTTATGATTGGGGTCCTGCCATGCCATAACATGCCATAACATCTGGCAGGTTGACATGTATATAACAATGTTGATTGACGTGGCTTTTCTTGAGTGGAAAGTATAGTCTGAGAATGTAGTTTATTTTGTGTTTCTTGATAAAAAAAATTGTGGACATTGGACAGTCAGTAGTAAAGGATATTATTTTAGGGTGGATGTTGATATGGCTGCAGACAATAGTATACTCAAGACTTATTATATCATGTGTTAAGTCCTGTATTACACAATGAAGCAGGATGTTTAGACACAAGTCTACAATATCATCACATAAAGGTTTTGTTCACAGACACACACACACACACACACACACACGTTATTGTACCCATTTATGCATTAGGGGATCATGGATAATGCAATTTTCTGCTTTTGATGCGCATTATGGCTCTTTAAATGGTCTTGTGTGTAGAATCTTAAACCCATTAAATAACTATGTTAAACTGTTAGTTTTGATATCTGATATCATTTTTTTTTAAATGTATGCCCTAAAACACAATGTGAGGGCACCTTTGTCAAATAAATCCCCATTTCTATAAAAAGAAAGTGGAACTGTACATTTGTAAATAAAAATACTTGGTGCTCTGTGTTTGTAAACAGAAGTATTACTGCTCAGTATCCCCTAGTACCAACACACTGACATCTGATAACTATGCATTATTATTGATATTAGCTCAAGAAATCTAGGCAAATATGTGCTTAGTATTCACTGCAAAAAAATAAGTATGAGATTGAGATTGTATTCAGTTTAACCATTCATATAATTCCATGAAATCAAATATGATACTATATTAATGGGTTAATCACTTAAAACCTGCAGTGAGGATAATGATGGCGGCTGTGTGTGCACTAGGTACATACTGTAGAACTGCAGCTTGCAAAATGCTGTCAGGCTAGATCTATCAGTCTGCCCTGCTATTTAAGCTTTGTCTATGACCCTGGAAATTGCAGGCCAGTTACCTTGCAGCTTAACTTCGGGAGGTAAATTGTTGGAAGTTCATGCTATTATTTGAGACATTGTTAGGGATCAGTGTCAAGCTTAGAATAATCAAAGATGGGCAAGCAGGGTATAGAAAGATCATATCTATTCTTCACAGGTTACAAAATGGTGCTTGTTCAGGTGAGTTAAAAATTACAGTAATAAAAAGATCAACTTGGACAGGGATGATTTCTACTTTAAATACAGTATATTATAGTAGCTAATTTGGCTTGAAACAGCTGCCTGTGAGTAGGTTTACTGGCTATGCACTTCTTTAACTCTGGCTGTGCTGCAAAGCTGTGTAATATCGGTGGCATATGGCTATGGGGGTCCATGTTAAAGTGGACATGAAGTAAAAAGAGACACACTATGTGCTCATTTGTATGTCATTACCCAGAATCCCTGGCTGCAGCGGAAGCACTGTATGCTAAGAGATAATGGGAAAATGCATGTTTGCAGACTTGTCTGAGACATGTGAATGTGCTCACAATGTGTATATTTATTTGCTGGGAAAGATGCTAATTTCGATATGTAAATATATTCACATTCGCGCTCTCTCCTGTCCTGCAAAACCCATTAACGTCATGTTAAATCCCTGTGTAAACCTTATCAGAAATTTGTGGATAGTTGTTGTTAGTGATATGCAAGAGAAGTTCATACTAACGACTGTTAACACAATACAATTTCCAGACAAAAACAGGACTTAATGTTATGTTATTGATCTTTGAACATACATGTTGAGGCATAATGTGACGTTAAGTTCACAGAATCCCTCAAAAGGAGAGAATCAAACATAAGATCCCAAATCGCAGAATTCAAACAATAAAGATTTATTTGTGTACAAAACTTACATTTTCATTTGACATAAATGCTGAGGTACATTTAAATATCAAAGGTGACTGCCTATTGTGATCGCTATAAATATACGAGTGAAAATGAAATAGAAAAAACTCACTCAAACTGTGCATGGGAGGTAAAACATGAATGGGAAAAAAGTTTTTTGTTATCACCCAACAGTCATAAAGACCAAAGTAGTCATCCTAGATCCATGCTGTTACTCAAGTAGTATCAAATGGCAGTATTTAGATAAAGTTGCATAGAAGGCATTATGCCAGCGGGATGCCTTGTTTCAACGTATCATGGAGCAAAGCAATGTTCTCTGCCTACCGACACCTAGATCTGATGTCATCACCGCTGAATGTGTCACCCAACACGCGTTTCACAGTGAGACATGTCTGAAGCTCTGCTGGCAAATCTTTACATTGAATATTGATGACTGACGTGACCCAAAAATAAAATAGAGACACAATTACCAAAAAATGACTTCTAAATTAAACAATTGAAACATACGTTATTTAAACATTTTGGGACATACTGTTTCCATGGTAAATATCCATCGACTCTTATTTTGTAACATGTTAACTTAGGTTAACATTACGTTAACTCATGTAACTCATGTGGGTCGGCCTAGAAGTGACTATGTTCCTGAGAAACAGTTCATACAGAGATGCCAAATATGCAGCAAGAGGGATGAGCAACGAAAGTAGTGCCAAACTTCACAATGACAGTCATCTTTATGGAGCTTTGAAAACATTATATAAATAATATTTATACTGCCATAGTACATTTAGACATGTGAAAAAAAAATTGGAATCATGTCTATCCTTTGCTCAGTGTAACAGTATGGATCCCGCCATTAGGAACAATGCCAATCTGTAAATCAGATTAAAAGAGACAATGACAGAAAATCATTACCATCCAATAGTTTTACAGCAAACTGTATATGAAAGACTGGTAATCGCCTTCCAACTACTATTGATTATACATCAATGTTTCAGTCACCACAGCAAATGGCTCGAATTGCCACGGGGTTTCCTTCCTGTGAACGAACTGGATACTTTCTCATGTAAGTAGTTTAAGGGGACTGTGTATTAAGATGATATGTGAATTTGTTTGGTGCATCACATTTTTAGTGCTAAAAAGTAGTACAAAATGTAATAAAAAGTTGTGTGTAGATAGGTTTCATAGATACTGCTGCGACACACTTTATTCGAGCAAATACCCAGTATGTATCTGGCAGATACCTGGAATGCGCCGCTCCTCACCTCAGACAAGCCCCGTTGCGTTTGCCTTCCCAGCCATGGTTCATGCCTGGCTGACGGGAGGCTGATCTGTTAAATGATAATGATTAGGATTTAATAGGCTGCAATGCTTCGCGTGTCTACCAGATGGCATAAATTCATGAATTGTAATGCAGTATATATATATATACTGTGCAGTATTGCAGCCAGCGGGAATAAAATGCTTCAATCCCTGCCTGGAAAATAACGCAATGCACTCGGGCAGAAAACAGTCACAAACCTCAATACACCCGAATATACCCGAATTCGTGGGACTAGCCGAGCTCGAATAAAGTGTGTCGCCAGTGTATGAAGCATAATTCATTGTTTTAAATTAATTTTAATGCATTGAGTTATAATGAATACCTGATTGATACAAATACATAATTCTGTTTTAATTTAAATTGTAACAGTGTTTCCCTCACCCGGTGGGAGATTTGGCCATTACTGGTCGTGTGGTGCATGATACCTGCTCGTAACAGGAGGGCTGAGTCGTCCACCGGTGGTAGTGCGGACACAGGACTAGGCTTCTGGGGTTCATACCCCACATATCTGTTTAGCAGTGCAGCGCCTCCATCTGCTGTAGGCTCCAGGAACTGAAGGTGATCTCCCACGGTAGAACTATTACCTCTCCCCCCAGTAAGGTCACACACCAGGCAGGAGGTATATGCAAACAGGAACAGGTTATTACTCTTCTGTACAGTACAGGAACAACGCCAGGCTTCTGCTCGATGCAGTCTCACAGCTATCACTGAAGGATGGTCCCTGGACCGTTACTACAGGCCAAGGGCACACGCAGCCATCCTAACTCTTCCCTGCCTCCCTAGCAGAGGCAGCAGTCTGGTCCACACTCATTCTCCCCCAGAGGGAAGAGGACTGGAGAAGGCCCAATCTCAGCCTTTCCACTGTGTGACTTGCCTTCTTCAGTGGGGGAAGGTACAACTAACGAATTTGGGGCGGTACTGCCCTTAAGTACAGCCAGGAGGAGGGCACCAGTTCTGGCTCATGATTGGTCATGCCCAAGCCTGATGTCACCGCAACCCAATGTCAGCCAAATGCAGCTCCTCAGAGGGGGAAAACCCCATAGCAACTACTGGCAACCTGATTGTACCACGGTTTACTGCCAGCCCAAGGGCAGAATAGTAGCCATCAGGTGACCAGGCTATATATATATATATATATATATATATATATATATATATATATATATATATATATATCTTTAATTTTTTTAGAACTAGTTTTATAAAAAATATTACACATTGATTTTTATAACAGCCATACTACAAAAATAATAAATGTTGTTTGCCTATATAATAAAACATTTGTGTTGCGTCAAATACATTTTAGTTGATACATAGCAACTTACCGTAATTCTGCACTAAAACACCCAATCACAGACTTTTAAGGTTTATGCCAAGTTAAACTTTCTATTTTTTGGGGGGCACACAGAAACATAATTTCTTTAGTACATACAGTACCATTAAAATCTGTACACCTAGCATACACTTCTGTGTACCAAAGAAAAAGAAAATGAATTTTTGATACTGATAGAGTAATTACATGGTTATATAATGGATGAGTAATATAATGGATGAGGTTGAAAAAAGACATACGTCCATCAAGTTCAACCTATGTTAAATTTAAATGACAGAGCCCATCAGCTTAGCTACCAATTGTGATAGTGTAACAGGGACTTATCACAGTTTGGATAAAGCTGCCTCAGAGCTCTAAATCTAGCATGGAGCTGGTTAATTGCAACCACTCAATTAGCCAGTCTCCATCTGGACTAATCAGAGCTCTGTGAAAAAGCTTCATGTGAGACACAGGAGAGAGATTTTCTCAGTACAACAGTGCTGACATGAGGAGAGTGTCTTGAATACACAGGAGGACTGTGTATTGACAGCAAGACACAAGGGGACCATACCCCTTTTCCTGGAGACAGAGGACACAGGAACCTGCTAGAGGCTGGACCCTCAAGCACACCAAGTCATCTGTATACCACTGACCTGAAGGGCCACCTACTTTAAGGTACCGCTGAGACTTTGGTGTGGTAGACTGGAAAGGGGCTTATCCTCCCAGTCATGTAAGAGAGGGACTGGGGGAAGTAAGTTAGCCCTTACAAAGGGAAAGGTGTTTGTTGTTTTTGTATATTTTTGTTTGCTGTGCTGTTTAAAGGGACAGGCTCAATAAAGCCATATATTAATTTCACCCTAAACGGTCTACATTTGCATACCTCTGCACATATCTCTTTCAGATAGCCTCCATAATTTCTCTTGCGGTAACCTAAAAACCATCTCTAGAGTATCAATTTCCATATCCAAGAAAGATATTACAGCCATTGGACTATCCTTACTGCTGCTTGTGGTACCCCAAAATGTTTAACAATTTTGTTAAACATACTCAATACATTCAAACATCATTCTTTATCTGCTGTTCCCATGAACAAAACGTTGTCTAAATGATGCAAGATTGTATTACATTTATTTATTTATTATCATTTTATTTAATAGATATCTATACATATATTTAGGCACTGTACTGTGTATAAGTTTCACTGGATGTGCACTGAGCTCTGTCTGTGTTTCATGTTCTGTCTCTGGTTTTAAATATATATTGCCATGCTCAGTAGCACTCCTCTGTGACACTTATATGCTTATATATATGTTGTGGTTATTTTGGGGGTTCAATATGAGCTTGCAGGTGTCCTGTATGTTTTACAATTCTTGTTCAGCTGGTCTTAAATGATTGGAGGGTGGCTCTTCCAATCTTGTTGAAGCTCACCCCATCCCACATTTAAGTGGTTAAAAGCTCACTCCATAGCATCTCCCACTCTCAGGGGAACTTGCTTGCTTGCAGTATGATTGTGACAAATCTAATACAGAGTGCTTTTCCTGGTAATGTACAGGTTAATAAAAGCTTCAATCAGACTTAGAACTATGCAACTAATTTTGACAGATTTATTATAAATCATTCTTCCTGGTAATGCACAGGTTATTAAGAATTTATATTAGTGTTACGGACCCTTGAGATGTGGTCTGCCGTGTAGTGGCTCAGGGGCTTACAACACTTTGGCCAAAATGTTAAACTAAAAGACCATTTTATTTAATAGATATCTATACATATATTTAGGCACTGTACCGTGTATAAGTTTCACTAGATGTGCACTGAGCTCTGTCTGTGTTTCATGTTCTGTCTCTGGTTTTAAAGATTGTATTATAACCTGCTTCTTGCCATACGACCGATTCCAAAAAGGTACTAAACATGTCAAAATAGTAACAGGATATTGAACATCCCATCGGTAAACACATATCCACATAGAGTAATTCATTAAACGTACAACCAGGCAAATAGTAACAAAAAGTATGAACTGATAACAAACAAAACGCAGATTCAATATCCGTTTTTGCTAAAAGCTCTGTCAAAAGAGGTACACGATACTTTATAATCCACCTTATCTATGCAATTATTCACTGAATCTTTTTTCGGGTATGACAGGTAGAAACTTAGGGGCCTATGCAGAGAGCAGCGGTAAGGTGAATAGCGGCATTTTTTGGAGAAAAATGCCTGTAGAAAGGCAGGTACTGGCGAGTTTTAAAAAAGCGCCATTTTTTTTTTTTGTGAAACTCGCCGCGCGACTGGCGAGAACCTAAATCTCGCCAGTTGTAAAAATGTCCCTATTCAGAAAGGCGCGATCGCCATCTAGTGGCTGCTCGTGCCAATAACATGGAGAGAAATTCTACAATTACCTCCGCCAAAAAAAGTTGGCAGGAAGCTGGAGTGCATCGGCGAGAGGGAAAATACAAAAAAAAAACGCGCTTTTTTTCAAACATGTTTCACCAGCGCGCATCTCGCCGGTTGCAACTCTCCATAATCAGATATGATTTTAAATGCAGTTTTCGGACCTTTCTGCATATGGAGATAAAATCACACCAATAAAAGTTCAATTTATTAACATCTCCAATTATTTCCAGCGCTGCTCTCTGCATGAGGCCCTTAGTCTAAACTTCCATGGCTCCTTTTTGGAACCAGACCAAGCGGAGACACTAGAAGATTTTCAAAAGGCATGTAAAAAAAAAAAAGGCCAAGCCATCCTTCCTAGCAGTAACTCCTTCATCTTTTTTTCTTCTACCATAACTTCATTTTTACAAACAGATTTTAAATTCACAGCCCAATAACATTGCTGTTTCAACTGAAATGGAATCCAAAAACCCTGCGAAAAAAAACCTTTAATAATTTCTGCTTCCCGTTTCCTAGGGTACTTGCATAGAAACGGACTCAACTCTTGAACGCTCACTGGTGTCATCTCCCTTTCTATGCAATTCCCTATGCCCTGATCTAAAATCGTGCAGCAAAAAGGTGTAAACAAGGCATTAAGCCCTAAAATATATCAAGTGACTCAATGTGATATTACTGTGCAATCATGACTAACAAGTGAAAAGAATATTAAATGTAATACCCCTCTGCTTCAACCTCCTGGTGGGGTTGTTTTCACTTATCCCCAAAGAGTAGAACTTGTATCACATGATCCAGGGGGAGCATAGGGAAAAAAACATATAAAAAACGCTCTAAGTGCAGAAATATAAACAGTGCTGGGATTAATCCTATACAGCTTGGCTCTTGTGTTATTCCTACTCACGAGAAGGTAGTAGTTTTCAGGCAATAGAGATCAAATAGACTGATGGATGTATATCACTGGCTCTAGTACCTCACGGGATGTACCTCAGCGAGAGAGGGAGAAGAACACACATAGTACAGATCTGTCGATATGACCCTTTATAAAAACTGGTAAAATGCACACTTACAGTGTATCAAGGTAAAAAAAGCATTTATAGCTATAAAAGTTAAGTGACGCGGCTTGGATGAAGGTAGACACCGTCTCTCACCCACACCGCCTCCGTCTGGAGCTCCAATTCGATCACCGCCTCCGTTCGCGGGTAACGCTGCCTCACTTCCGGTTGCGGAACGATGTCGTCACTTCCGGTCGCGGCGTTACAGCGGATGTGCGAGGGATACCCAGGAGTCCTCTTCCCCAGCTGCGTCACGTTGTAGGCGGTACCACTCTACGCGTTTCGCCTGTTCATTGGATCGGCTTCCTCAGGAGTGTACCTATCCCTGTTTCGTATCTGATATATATACTGCATATTTAATAAAGCAATAAAACAATAAAGAACTAATTGCATTTGATCATACAATCATAATGAAAGGCCTATTCTGCATCATCGAGGAGTGGGTATATGTATAGGGGAGTGCCCCAATTAGGGGAAATATATATATTGCAAAGTGACACGAGAGAAAGCATTCATATTCACTGAGTTTCCACAGAGAATTCAAATATAATTACAATAATTATTGGCCACAATATTCAGGGATTTAAACTAGGAATCAATAATGGCAAATTATTAAACAATTATTGAGAGGACGGACAAATCACTCTTATTCATTATTTCTACATTGAACTAATTATACTAACATTCTCATATTGGATATGTATTTAATAAACACAAGGTGGATATATAATGTATTAATACCCTTCATTACTATACACAATGGCAAATTTTCTATAGTGGGTAACTATCTTCAGCATTAAGGTATTCCTAACAACTCATACATAATAGCTACAAAGCATCCTGGACAATAATACAAAATAGAATAACCTCTTAGGTGTTATAATATGACTCATAATACAGCAAAGGGAGACAAGAGAAGGAGAGAGGCAGGCATTAGTGGTATCACAAAAATGGTACAATATCAATTTCCATGTTTAGACCTCTAGGAGATAATGTTTTCATTTTGGGTATCCAAAATGTTTCACTCTTTCTTAATTCCACATTTCTATCACCCCCTCTCCAATGTTGCAGAACGTGTTCGATTGCAATGAAGGTCAGACCAGCACTATCTCCCTGATGGAATTTGGCAAAATGATTTGATAAGCTATGTGTTTCTAATTTTATTTTTATACTGCTTAAATGTTCCAAAATTCGTGTCCGAATAGGTCTCTCTGTTTTTCCAATATATTGCATTTTGCATGGACACTTTAGAAGGTATACCACGTGATCAGTTCTACAAGTCATGCAAGAATCTATAAGGAATTTTTCCCCCGTGGTATTTGAGACAAATTCTGTATTGCTGGCTGACCTAAACTGACATGTTCTACATGTTCTGCATCCATAAAAACCTTTATTCGTTTGCAACCAACTGTTTCACCCTGGTTTTGTAGTTCTCAAAGCACTTGGTGCCAAATGTTGTTTTAAGTTGGCTGCTTTCCTGAATATTATATTGGGTTTATCAGGAATACTTGTTCCTAAAATGGGGTCATTCTTCAAGATTTCCCAATGTTTAGTGATAATGGTTTTTATTTCTCCTGCTTCCCTGTTGTAATTAGTTAAAAAATGCATAGTCAAATCTTCCCTCTCTAGTGTTAGATTTAATCTTAGGTTTTAAAAGGTCTGTTCTATTTATTGTGTCCACCTTTTGCATCGCCTTGTCCAACATATTCTCATTGTAGTTTTTATCCACAAATCTCTGTTTTAGCATATTTGATTGTGATTTATAAGACTCATCTTCGCTACAATTTCTTCTGATACGGGAAAATTGCCCAGCTGGCACATAATCCATCCATTTTGGTAAGTGGCAGCTGGACCTTAAAATATAATTATTCTTATCTGTATTCTTGAAATATGTTTCTGTTTTGATTATCCCATCTTCTACATAAATACTTAAATCAAGAAAATTGACGCGCTCCTGACTCAGTACACTGGTGAACTTAAGGTTACTGTCATTATCATTTAGTGTATTTACAAATCCTTCCAGTGACCTTCCAAATCAGGAACGCGTCATCAATGAAACGGCGCCAGAGGACTAGGCTCGCCCCTGGTCCTAAATGGGATCAGATCTTAGTGTCCTCCCAAACTGCCATGAACAAGTTTGCTTAGCTAGGGGCGAACCTAGTCCCCATTGCCGTTCCACACTTCTGTAAATAATAACTGTCTCCGTACCAGAAGAAATTGTGCTCCAAGATGAATCTAATACCATCTACTATAAATTTTGCCTGAGTGTCAGGAAGGTCCTTATCTTTTTGTAAAATCTTATATATCGCCTCACATCCCCTTGTGTGTTGAATGGATGTGTAAAGGGAGGTTACATCGCAAGTTGCCATCATGTAATCTCTCCCCCACTTTATTTTCTCCAATGTATTCAGAATATCAGCTGTGTCACGTAAACACACTTTTTGTTGAATTACATATTTCTGTAAAAACTTATCAATGTATAATGAAAGATTGGCCGTTAGTGAGTCAATCCCCAAGACAATAGGTCTGCCTGGGGGATTGACTACACTTTTGTGCACCTTGGGTAGATGGTAGAACACAGGCAGCTTCGACTTGTCATTGTACAAAAATCTGTATTCATTATCGTCCAAGATGCCTAAATCCTTACCTACATCAAGCAGATTCTTCAACTCTCCTGTGTATGCTTTCAATGGATTTGTACCGAGTTTTAAGTATGTGCCTTGATCATTTAAAAGTCTATATGATTCTTTGTCGTAGTCCACTTTGTCCATAAATACATAAGGACTTCCCCCCCCCCTTATCCGCCTGTTTTATTACAAGATCTTTATTGTCCATGAGTTCCTTTAAAGCAACATTCTCCTCTTTTGATAGGTTATGTTTATTTTTGTTTTGTTTAATACAAGGTTCTCAAAATCATTGTTAATCATCTGGAAGAAAACCTCCAGATGATTACCTTTGGCAAACATGGGGTTAAAGGTGGATTTCAGTTTCAAGCCCGAATGGACAAAGTCTAGCTCTTGTTGAACTACTGTAGGTACAATATTCTCTATTCTCGGTTCAAGGTGTTTCCCTAGAAAATAACGTTTAACGGTTAGTTTGCGAAGGTATCTGTTTGTATCAATGAACAAGTCGAAGCTGCTGTGTGACCTCATCGGTGCAAAAGATAGGCCTTTGGACACTACGCTGTTCTGAATATCTGTGAGTGTGATTGAACTAAGATTGAAGATATTATTGTCTAATCTTGTGTGCTCCTTTTTGGTTCTCTCTATTTTTCTTCGTCCCCTCTTTCCTCTGAATTTCTTCCCCTTTTTGTGGTCAATCTTATTTCTCTCTCCTTCAATGAGAGGAATTTGTCGTCTCTGTCCCTGGGAGTTGAGGGCCCTTCTGCCGCTAAAAAAGACTCCTGTCCTTTTTCTAACTCCAAGTTATTATCACTTTCCTGTCTTTCTCTAATTTCTTTCCTATCTGGTGAAGTTCTGGACTTTTGGAGTCTCTCTTTTTCTCTCTTTTCCTTTTTTTCTTGATCTATTGGGGTGTAATTGGCTCTCTCGTCCCTTATAGATTCACTTTTTTATTATTATGTGTGGATTTTTCTCTGTGTGTTGACTTATTGGCCTTATTGACCTTAGTAAATTCTCCATGGTGATTATCCTGCTTTGGTCTTGTGTCTCTTGAACTAGATCTATCATTCTCAGTCCCATTTTTACTATGATATGTTCTCTGGTATTCATTATTACCCCTATATTTAGGTCTCCCCTGATCCCATTTCTTATGGAAACTTTTATTCTTTTTCCAATCTCTCTCTTCATGTTTCAAGTAAACCTCCCTATCTCGTTGAAATTTCCCTGATTTGTTAATATTAACTTCATTAGCTAGAGTGTCTAATTTTTTCTGTAATTTCATATCTTTCTCCCTGAATTCTGGGGTATTTTCCATTGGGGTGAGTTTTTCCTTGATAGCATCAATTTCTTTATCAAGTATTTTTAAATGGGTTCTTTGTTGTTTTAATGCTAATTCAATCAGTTCAAAGGAACATTTGTCCAAAACAGCATTCCAGCTATTTAGAAATTCTGTGTCCTCTAAATCGAATGATGATTCCATTAAAACCCTCAATCCCCTTGGAATCCTACCACACTCTTTATACTTCTCCAGAAAAGTCATATCTAGCCATTTCCTTGTATCCTTTATCATAATTCTTTCTAATTTGGTAAATTCTGTTTCCAGCATTTTATCTACATCATCATCAGCTATTGTCTCTTCCACAGGTGGGTCATCAAAGTTCACATATCTCAATAATCTCTTTGAGAAAACATTAGATGTACCACTGTTGGTGTCCATACTAGATATAGGATAGATAAGCAGCCCAAACACCAGAAAACAAAACAAATGTGCAGCAAAAAGGTGTAAACAAGGCGCTAAGCCCTAAAATATATCAAGTGACTCAATGTGATATTACTGTGCAATCTATGACTCACACGTGAAAAGAATATTAAATGTAATACCCCTCTGCTTCAACCTCCTGGTGGGGTTGTTTTCACTTATCCCCAAAGAGTAGAACTTGTATCACACGATCCAGGGGGAGCATAGGGAAAAAACATATAAAAAACGCTCTAAGTGCAGAAATATAAACAGTGCTGGGATTAATCCTATACAGCTTGGCTCTTGTGTTATTCCTACTCACGAGAAGGTAGTATTTTCAGGCAATAGAGATCAAATAGCCTGATGGATGTATATCACTGGCTCTAGTATCTCACGGGATGTACCTCAGCGAGAGAGGGAGAAGAACACACATAGTTCAGATCTGTCGATATGACCCTTTATTAAAACTGGTAAAATGCACACTTACAGTGTATCAAGGTAAAAAAAGCATTTATAGCTATAAAAGCTAAGTGACGCGGCTAGGATGAAGGTAGACACCGTCTCTCACCCACATCGCCTTCGTCTGGAGCTCCAATTCGATCACCGCCTCCGTTCGCGGGTAACGCTGCCTCACTTCCAGTTGCAGAACGATGTCGTCACTTACGGTCGCGGCGTTACTGCGGATGTGCGAGGGATACCCAGGAGTCCTCTTCCCCAGCTGCGTCACGTTGTAGGCGGTACCACTCTACGCGTTTCACCTGTTCATTGGATCGGCTTCCTCAGGAGTGTACCTATCCCCGTTTCGTATCTGCTATATGTACTGCATATTTAATTAAACAATAAAACAATAAAGAACTAATTGCATTTGATCATACAATCATAATGAAAGGCCTATTCTGCATCATCGAGGAGTGGGTATATGTATAGGGGAGTGCCCCAATTAGGGGAAATATATATATTACAAAGTGACACGAGAGAAAGCATTCATATTTACTGAGTTTCCACAGAGAATTCAAACATAATTACAATAATTATTGGCCACAATATTCAGGGATTTAAACTAGGAATTAATAATGGCAAATTATTAAACAATTATTGAGAGGACGGACAAATCACTCTTATTCATTATTTCTACATTGAACTAATTATACTAACATTCTCATATTGGATATGTATTTAATAAACACAAGGTGGATATATAATGTATTAATACCCTTCATTACTATACACAATGGCACATTTTCTATAGTGGGTAATTATCTTCAGCATAAAGGTATTCCTAACAACTCATACATAATAGCTACAAAGCATCCTGGACAATAATACAAAATAGAATAACCTCTTAGGTGTTATAATATGACTCATAATACAGCAAAGGGAGACAAGAGAAGGCGAGAGAGGCAGGCATTAGTGGTATCACAAAAATGGTACAATATCAATTTCCATGTTTAGACCCCTAGGAGATAATGTTTTCATTTTTTGTATCCAAAATGTTTCCCTCTTCCTTAATTCCACATTTCTATCACCCCCTCTCCAATGTTGCAGAACGTGTTCGATTGCAATGAAGGTCAGACCAGCAGTATCTCCCTTATGGAATTTGGCAAAATGATTTGATAAGCTATGTGTTTCTAATTTTATTTTTAAACTGCTTAAATGTTCCAAAATTCGTGTCCGAATAGGTCTCTCTGTTTTTCCAATATATTGCATTTTGCATGGACACTCTATAATGTATACCACGTGATCAGTTCTACAAGTCATGCAAGAATCTATAAGGAATTTTCCCCCCGTGGTATTTTAGACAAATTCTGTATTGCTGGTTGACCTAAACTGCCAAGTTCTACACGTTCTGCATCCATAAAAACCTTTATTCGTTTGCAACCAACTGTTTCCCCCTGGTTTTGTAGTTCTCAAAGCACTTGGTGCCAAATGTTGTTTTAAGTTGGCTGCTTTCCTGAATATTATATTGGGTTTATAAGGAATACTTGTTCCTAAAATGGGGTCATTCTTCAAGATTTCCCAATGTTTAGTGATAATGGTTTTTATTTCTCCTGCTTCCCTGCTTTAATTAGTTAAAAATGCATAGTCAAATCTTCCCTCTCTAGTGTTAGATTTAATCTTAGGTTTTAAAAGGTCTGTTCTATTTATTTTGTCCACCTTTTGCATCGCCTTGTCCAACATATTCTCGTTGTAGTTTTTATCCACAAATCTCTGTTTTAGCATATTTGATTGTGATTTATAAGACTCATCTTCGCTACAATTTCTTCTGATACGGGAAAATTGCCCAGATGGCACATTATCCATCCATTTTGGTAAGTGGCAGCTGGACCTTAAAATATAATTATTCTTATCTGTATTCTTGAAATATGTTTCTGTTTTGATTATCCCATCTTCTACATAAATACTTAAATCAAGAAAATTGACGCGCTCCTGACTCAGTACACTGGTGAACTTAAGGTTACTGTCATTATCATTTAGTGTATTTAAAAATCCTTCCAGTGACCTTCCAAATCAGGAATGCATCATCAATGAAACGGCGCCAGAGGACTAGGCTCGCCCCTGGTCCTAAATGGGACTAGATCTTAGTGTCCTCCCAAACTGCCATGAACAAGTTTGCTTAGCTAGGGGCGAACCTAGTCCCCATTGCCGTTCCACACTTCTGTAAATAATAACTGTCTCCGTACCAGAAGAAATTGTGCTCCAAGATGAATCTAATACCATCTACTATAAATTTTTCCTGAGTGTCAGGAAGGTCCTTATCTTTTTGTAAAATCTTATATATCGCCTCACATCCCCTTGTGTGTTGAATGGATGTGTAAAGGGAGGTTACATCGCAAGTTGCCATCATGTAATCTCCCCCCCACTTTATTTTCTCCAATGTATTCAGAATATCAGCTGTGTCACGTAAATACGCTTTTTGTTGAATTACATATTTCTGTAAAAACTTATCAATGTATAATGAATGATTGTCCGTTAGTGAGTCAATCCCAGAGACAATAGGTCTGCCTGGGGGATTGACTACACTTTTGTGCACCTTGGGTAGATGGTAGAACACAGGCAGCTTCGACTTGTCATTGTACAAAAATCTGTATTCATTATCGTCCAAGATGCCTAAATCCTTACCTACATCAAGCAGATTCTTCAACTCTCCTGTGTATGCTTTCAATGGATTTGTACCGAGTTTTAAGTATGTGCCTTGATCATTTAAAAGTCTATATGATTCTTTGTCGTAGTCCACTTTGTCCATAAATACATAAGGACTTCCCCCCCCCCTTATCCGCCTGTTTTATTACAAGATCTTTATTGTCCATGAGTTCCTTTAAAGCAACATTCTCCTCTTTTGATAGGTTATGTTTATTTTTGTTTTGTTTAATACAAGGTTCTCAAAATCATTGTTAATCATCTGGAAGAAAACCTCCAGATGATTACCTTTGGCAAACATGGGGTTAAAGGTGGATTTCGGTTTCAAGCCCAAATGGACAAAGTCTAGCTCTTGTTGAACTACTGTAGGTACAATATTCTCTATTCTCGGTTCAAGGTGTTTCCCTAGAAAATAACGTTTAACGGTTAGTTTGCGAAGATATCTGTTTGTATCAATGAACAAGTCGAAGCTGCTATGTGACCTCATCGGTGCAAAAGATAGGCCTTTGGACACTACGCTGTTCTGAATATCTGTGAGTGTGATTGAACTAAGATTGAAGATATTATTGTCTAATCTTGTGTGCTCCTTTTTGGTTCTCTCTCTTTTTCTTCGTCCCCTCTTTCCTCTGAATTTCTTTCCCTTTTTGTGGTCAATCTTATTTCTCTCTCCTTCAATGAGAGGAATTTGTCGTCTCTGTCCCTGGGAGTTGAGGGCCCTTCTGCCCCTAAAAAAAGACTCCTGTCCTTGTTCTAACTCCAAGTTATTATCATTTTCCTGTCTTTCTCTAATTTCTTTCCTATCTGGTGAAGTTCTGGACTTTTGGAGTCTCTCTTTTTCTCCTTCTATTGGGGTGTAATTGAATATTACACAGTGAATATGAATGCTTTCTCTTCTGTCACTTTGCAATATATATATTTCCCCCAATTGGGGCACTCCCCTATATATATAACCACTCGTCGATGATGCAGAATACGCCTTTCATTATGATTGTATGATCAAATTCAATTAGTTCTTTATTGTTTTATTGCTTAATTAAATATGCAGTATATATAGCAGATACGAAACAGGGATAGGTACACTCCTGAGGAAGCCGATCCAATGAACAGGCGAAACGCGTAGAGTGGTACCGCCTACAACGTGACGCAGCTGGGGAAGAGGACTCCTGGGTATCCCTCGCACATCCGCTGTAGCGCCGTGACCGGAAGTGACGACATCGTTCCGCAACCGGAAGTGAGGCAGCGCTACCCGCGAACGGTGGCGGTGATCGAATTGGAGCTCCAGACGGAGGCGGTGTGGGTGAGAGACGGTGTCTACCTTCATCCAATCCGCGTCACTTAGCTTTTATAGCTATAAATGCTTTTTTTACCTTGATACACTGTAAGTGTGCATTTTACCAGTTTTTATAAAGGGTCATATCGACAGATCTGTACTATGTGTGTTCTTCTCCCTCTCTCGCTGAGGTACATCCCGTGAGGTACAAGAGCCAGTCATATACATCCATCAGTCTATTTGACCTCTATTGCCTGAAAACTATTACCTTCTCATGAGTAGGAATAACACAAGAGCCAAGCTGTATAGGATTAATCCCAGCACTGTTTATATTTCTGCACTGATCTAAAATCGCCCATTCGTCTCTTGCTTAAAGCACTGCAGTGCTAAATGATCTCCTCCACAATAAAGACATTTGTCTAAATTTGTTTGTGCTATACCACTTACAGTGGCCCTCATTAAACAACCAGCATACCCCAGTCTTATGTCCTGCCGACCCTCCTTGTCCTGAGACGCCAACAATCATTGGAACGGGTGAAGGCTTATTCTGTGTCATTAACTCCAACCATATATCAATTTCTTTTACATCCCAATTTAAATGTTCTCATTGTCTTTTTCTGGGGTAACTGCTCATCATATTTCCACCATGACATCCTGCCATATACCTTATAGGCCCCCCATATCATATCCATGTAACAAAACATTGCAGGACAATGTTGGGACGTCTTTTCACCAATCACACTAGCTAATATAGCAAAACCTTATAGCCAATTGCCAAATGTACTCGCTAATCGCTTTTATCTTGTCAAAATCTGCTCTCAATTCCCCATTCCTGCCTGTATTTTCTAACGTTTCTTTATCCACAGATAACAAAGTTAGCAAATCAATAAAATCGCCATTTCAAAGCGTCTCCTTCATTTCTACAGATAAGTGCATACCTAACATACTAACACTACAAATATAAGGTTCCCTATGGGCTTAATCCAATACCTCCTCACTTATTGAAGACTGCACCTCCGAAAACACTTGCGATCCTACTGGTACTGATTGTGCACCCATAACCACACCCGAATCTACCGTTGGCGTGCCTGTATTTAACTTTACCACAAGAGCTTTTAACACTCCCACTAACTCTCCAACCTCACTTTTACTACCCCTGTGCTTCTCTGCAACCCTTATCTCATCTGCCCTAACCTACAGGCCCTTGCACGCTATCTCATACTCACTATCAGCTAAGCCTGTTCTGCTGCAGCTGGACCTTGGTTCATCCTCCATTTTATTTCTTCTTTCTTCTTCTAAACCGCCTCTTCTTAGCTCTCTCCTTTCATCTGCCAGGTAAGCCAGCCACCCGTTCAATGTCCGTTCTCCCAGCTCTTCTTCCATAATCCTGCATTTTCATGTTGCCGCGACTCTCCTTCTTTTTGAGTGGGCCTGTGATAGGCCTTCCACCCACATCTTGATCCGCTCACCTGATCCTTCTTTCTAATGCAGGCCAGCCCATGTTAAACCTGCAGGCCGCGTCTGAACTTTGCCGTGGCTGCTGGTCTTCTGGTTGCTCTTCCTCACACTCCGGTCCTGAACCGACCCGTTGTCGGACAGCTGCTCCCACCTCCAGTACTCCTTCTCTGTGTCGTACCTCTGATACACGCCTCTTCCTCACCGGTCCCTCTTCCTTGCTGGGGCTCAGTCTGCACAGTGGTCTGAATCATCTGAGCCTCTTGGTTCTGGTCTCCACCTCTTCCTGGGCCACAACTTCTATCTCCACACTTTTTTCTCCAACTCCTTCTACCCCCACTGCCATAACACTGCGGAGCCAAGTGCCTCCATTTTTATTAGCTTGTTCCCGCAGTTTAAAAAAAAAAGCATACACATGTCCCTAGGACCCATACCAGTAGGGCCTGCCTGCTCCTCCTCTACCACCCTTTTCCTCAGATATATTCTTGTTGCTCATTATGAACATAAGATATTATAGATATTGATATATATGTTTATATAGCTATATATTTATATACATATACAGCTCAACCCAGTTATAGCGCGGTCCTTGGGGGCCACCCGATCCAACAGCGCTATAACCGGGGTCGCGCTAATTTTAAAAAAATGGCTGCACGCGCCCGATTGGGAGGAGGGAGGAGGAGGGAGGAGGGGGGAGGAGGGGGGAAGAGGTGGAGTGTGGCGCCGGCAGCCGTACACGTCCCACAGCAGCCACCATAACTCCCCTCGCACTTCCCCCAGCAGCCTCACATCCCCCAGCAGCTCCACACCGATCCCCACTGATCCCCCCCCCAGCCCATCACTGACCCCCCCACCAGCCCCGCACCGATCCCCCATGCCAGCTCCACACTGATCCCCGCCCCCGCCCCCACCGATCCCCATACCAATCCCCCAGCCTGCACCAATCCCAGCCCCCAGCCCCGCACCAATCCCCACCAGCAGCCCCACGATGCCCCAGCAGCTGACACCAAAGGTAGGGGGTAGGGGGGGGACTGTGTGCGTGCTGTGAGTGTGTGCAGTGTGCTGTGAGTGTGTGCAGTATGCTGTGAGTGTGTGATGTGAGTGTGCAGTGTGCTGTGAGTGTGTGCAGTGTGCTGTGAGTGTGTGCAGTGTGTGCAGTGTATGTGCAGTGTGTGTGTGCAAAAAAAATTAATATTCGGGGTCCACGCTCAAACCACGTTATAAGCAGATCCTCGTTATAGCGGATCGCACTATAACGGGGTTGAGCTGTACCTAACTGTACTAGTCAGGGAAACTTGTCTCACAAGATTGTCCCTAAAATGGTTGCTCTAATGTTTTTTCCTGAGCCTGTAATTTAAGCTCCGCCCCTTATCTAATTCATTTAATTGTAATCTTTTCATAACTCTTTATTCAATTCTAACCAATGATGGCAAGGTACAGTAGGGATCACCGCTATCATGAAACTCATTCCCAAGAGGTATATGGGTATCTTCTTTCCCAGCATTCAAAATGCGCCTGGCAATCTCATCATGAAATGTCTTATATTTTCTTTTCTAAAGCTAGAAAAATTTTATTAGGATTACTTTTACTTTGCATTACAATATTTCCAGGGGAAAAGGTTCTGGAATCATAAGCAAAGAAAACATTTAATTTGTATCTACTGTAACTCGCAGTAAATCATTTGGTTTTACATAGGGCAACGGAGCAAGCCTTGTTCTTGCCCTATTCCTAATATTTTCATGGTCACCAGAAAGAATCTCTTGTTGATTTCTAGACAAGGTGGTACAAATGTGTTAGGATAATGAAATATACTGTGAATCAAAGTAAAGGATATCCAACATGGAGGAAATTCATCTGGCTGATATAATAGGTATTGCATTGATAGTTTGCTTTCCAGTTTAACTGTGCAGGAAAAAGGCGGGCCCTGAAGGTCGGGGGCCATGGTTCAGCCCTGGGGGATCCAAAGTATTGGGCAAAAATTAGATTAGAGCAGGAAAGACTTCTAAATGAACAGTGTTCGACAAACCTATACATTTGCTCACCCCGGGCGAGTGGATTTAACCCCCGGGCGAGTAAATATTGGCCCAAGCAGCACACGTTTGGTACTAGGTGGCGAGTAGATTTTTTTGTGTGGGGAGTAGATTTTTTGGTGACTTGTCAACCACTGTAAATGAACGCAGTCCATATCTGTCTAGCAGAATACAGAGGGAGTAGGATTTACTTGAAATTTGGCCTCAAGAAAACTGCAGCTGAATGGAGCCTGACCGTGGCCCAATCGCAGCTTCCCTATGGCCAAAAACTCCGTAAACTAATTTCCCTTAAGGATTAACACAGCAGGGGTCCTGGCTTCTGAATGGGACTCCCGCTGCATTAATCCTACCAGGCCGCTCTAGAAGAGCTGCGCAGAGAGAGCAGAAAGAAGCGATCCCCCTCTCTGCATCACCCTGCACAGCCCTTACAGGCGATCGTGCTATTTTTATATTTAATACATAGGATTAAAGCAGTGCGGCCCGGTAGGATTAACACAGCGGCAGTCCCATTTAGATGCAGGGACCCCCTCCTGTGTTAATCTTTTAGGGAAATTCACTCTGCGCAGTGCTTGGCTGTGATCACGCCGCAGTTGGGCCGCGGTCAATCCGCTCTAAGTGCCGCTCAGGGTGAACTTGAATCATGGCCCATCTGTATTAGCTTTAAATCGAGCACTAAGCTTAATTTTCTTTTTGACCATATTACATACAGACTCAGTAAAAATCAATCTTACAGCAGATAACTGCACAGGTGCACTGTACTGTAGCATGTACAGTAGAGGCAACGTTTATTCTAACATTTGCCATAAACTAGCCGGGTTACATTCTGGGTATGTGCTGGGTATGTGCTGGGTATGTTCTGGGCTAGTTTGAGGCACGTTTAAGGCATTTCTGCATTGACTAACGACCCATAGGACTAACACAGCAGGGATCACTGGCATTCCAATTCAGTTTGAATGGGACTGCCAGGGACCCCCGCTATTAATCTGATAGGCCATTAATCAATGCAGAAATGCTGGGGCTAGTTTAAGGAAAGTTTAAGGCATGTATTCAGAATGTACCTGGGTGTTTCCTGGGTTTTTTGGGGAATTGCCACTGGTTTTTGTTCGAATAAGAGTTGCCTCTACTGTAAATGACATGCTTTGAATGTCCTTGTTATGATGGTGGAGGTGAATTAGTGTGATAAAGAAAATTGTTCACATGATTTATTCAGGTTACAAGTAAGTGAGTGATATTTCGTGTGGCGAAAGGAGTTACTTTGGACAATCTTATAACAATATGTATCAACGTTTATACCTATCAATAGTAAAGATTTCCCTTCTCATTGTGCCATATCTGGGCAGCATTAAACAATGTGTTCAATAGATTAAAACAAAAAAGAACTCGGGCGCTAACTCGTATATAGGACTAAATCAGAAAGAACTAAATCAGAAAGAAAATGAAAATAACACCATATTACCGTAACTACGAATGTAGCTGCCATCCCCTTGCGAAAGGGAGAATGTTGGCTAGAATGTAGATCCCAGTCTGCAGCAGCCCCAGTAGGATCTATCCAAGACCCATCGTACATACAGAAAAACGCATAAATGGAGGAGCAAGGGATTAGATAATGAATAATAAAAAATATGAATATATATGCAATCTCGACCAGTGGGGGTAGGGAAAATAGCACAAATAAAAGATCTTACTACTCACACGGCCATGTGTAAGTAAATACACAACAAAAGGTATCTTTACTTTTGTTGTGTATTTACTTACACATAGCCGTGTGAGTAGTAAGATCTTTTATTTGTGCTATTTTCCCTACCCCCACTGGTCGAGATTGCATATATATTCATATTTATTATTATTCAATATCTAATCCCTTTCTCCCCCTTTTATGTGTTTTTTCAATAGATTAAAGTCAGATGCAGGAAACGCAAATTTAAAATTTCCACATTTCAGCCTGGACCAGTTGATGCAAATGGAAATGTTTGCTTTGCGTTATGGGGCAAATTGCATCACGAATATATTTAACCCACGTTAAAGTGACAAGCAAAAGTAACATAAAGTATATGAAATATGTTACAGTAGCTGAAAACCGAGTAACAAAATGATTTCTGCTTGGCATACACAAAAATGTCAACATGTTCTTTATTCATGTAGCATTTTTCTGTGGTATTTTCTTCACATACACTTCTCAGTAATTATTACCTTTTCCCACTGTAAATTGCTGTTTTCCCTACGTACTATAAATTGACCCTACTCCCGTAGCAAACAGTTGAAATCCTACTGTGACATAATACCAATGTTATTGCACGTGACCCTTATAATGTGTTCATTCACAGAATTTCCTCCAAAGTATGTTTATGTGGGTTGAGTTCTCCCAGAGATTGGATTTATACATCAGACAAGACTGGTACTGTATATATGGCCGAAGTACTGAAAAGTTTTGACAATTCTGCACTATCAGCATCTCATGATTAACTAACAGATAAAAGTGCCAAAGTAAGATAGCTGACAAAGGAAACGTTGGATGCTGGAAGCATTGAAGCAGAGAGTTCTCTGACTGATGCACAATCATGCATACAGTAAGCCTGGTTTCAGTACTGTGTCACTGGCCTAATACAATATACAGAAATATCTGATGAGCTGTCCAATTCATTATCCCCAAATTAATCATGTAACATTTAGTACTACTATAGTAGTTACTGTACTACCTCTGTCGAAGTTTCCCCAGTACGATAAGTCTCCATTTACGATAGGAAAAAGTGACCATCTTAGAGGACATACACGTTTGATTGTTTCCTTGTTCTCTTACAGGATGTCTGTTCAGGGTTAAATCGTCACTTGACCGTATACAATAGCTGCCTTAATTCTCTCCCTTTGCCGGCAATCTCGAGAGTCCTGAAGTCATCTTGCAATTAATATACTGTAGGACAAAAAAGTAGTAGTACTGTCGCACTAGGGATACGCAACATAAGAGTAAAAAACTCAGAGCTGCTTTATTTTCACTTTTTGGTCAGCAGAATACACAACGTTTTCAGGGGGAATCTTCACCCTTCGTCATGTGTATCTTAGAGGACACAAACTCCCTAAATAAACTTTTTAATGTATGGTTACTTTTAATGACAGTGTTATAGAAGGTAACCAAACATTGAGGAATATATATTTATAGAGGATCAGTAGGGTATAAGCGTAGATAATATTGCATTGTATGTTATATGTTTTCATTTTTGAAAGAACTATATATTTTTAACTTATCTATATGTTAAATTATTTTGCGTTTCTATATCCAGCTTGAGTTTCTTGCTAACTATTTTGTCAATTATGAACAAATGAACATATAAATTCATAAGAACAAAATGTGTTAATTGACGTTTGTTATTTCTGATGAAAAACTGTGTGTTATTTTGCATGTCTTGACCCAGAATCCCTAGCTGTAGTAAAAGCATTATATGCTAAGAGATAATTGTGAAGAGCAAGGTTGCAGACTTATCTGAGACGTGAATATGATCACAAGTGGTATTTTTATTTCATGAAATACATTAAATTATATTATTTATTATCAGGGTTCGACAAATTCTAAAAAAAAACACTCCCCCCCCCCAAAAAGTAAATACCCTTCGCAAAAAAATTTCACCCCCACTTACTTTACCCGCTCGTGAGTCTTACCTGCGGCGGGGTGCAGCGGAGGGGTGCGGCATCTCCCGCCATTCTCCTGCTTCTGCCCTGCAAATTCGAATGTCTCCCCTGCAACTCCTGTAAACATGGCTACCCGGCGTCAAATGTCATCAGGATGCTACGTGACGTCAAGACGTCACGCGGTGTCGTGACGTCACTTAGCGTCATGTTGTCATGGCAACACGTGTCATGTCGTGATGCGGCCCATGTTTACGGGAGTTGCAAGGGAGACACTCGAAGTTGCAGGGGTAAAGCAGGAGAATGGCGGGAGACACCGCACCCCAACGCCGCACCCCTCTGCAGGTAAGACTCGAAAGCAGCCAAAATGCACTCGCCCCAAGTGAGTGGGCGAGTGCATTTGTCAAACCCTGATTATTATTATAAATGTAATACCTATTTTCAGACATTTTAGGGGATTCAGTCATGAAATGCATTATCATAAAATGATATCGAACCTGCATTCCAGATCTTTACAATGTAGCCAATTTAAAACACGAATACATAGAAATTGACAACAGATCAGAACCACTTCTTCCAGATAGAGTGCCCATTTATCTTGTAGAGATAAATATGTGCCAATTGGTGTTACCTCTCTAGCGCATATAAGAGTTGCTCAACGTAAAACCGCTGAATTAAACAATTACTTCTGCTGACATGATTATTTATCATGTTTTTCTTTCAGGTATCTTATGTGAAAGCCATTGACATCTGGATGGCTGTATGCCTTTTGTTTGTGTTTGCTGCTCTGCTGGAGTACGCAGCAGTGAATTTTGTATCGAGGCAGCATAAAGAATTCCTGAGACTCCGCAGGAGACAGAAAAGGCAAAGCAAGGTAGGGCTAAGTCGAAATTGATCTCATACATTCAAATAGATATTTACAGTGTGTGTGTATATATATATATATATATATATATATATATATATATATATATATATATATATATATATATATATATATATATGAAAAAAGAAAAAAACGAAAGAAAAGGAAGCGCCAGCCCCATAGCATAATACTGTATGCAAATTTTATATAAAAGAGAGTAGGTCACAAGGACATGCACTCTCATAGGGGATTAAAATCGTTGGGGATTTATATCATAGTAATCATGTTATTCACATTATCTATGCCACTTTATACAATGTACAAACACAAGTATACAAACCAGATCACTCAATTTTTATTTATTACAAGCACATTAGGCTAGCGCTACTACATTTCTGTTTTTTGTCACATATATATTATATATATATATTTAATGTTTGCGTCTCGTCGTATCATGACGGCAACCTTTATTTTCTCTGAATTATGCTTATGTATTTTAGATTGGTTTTATTGCTCATATCTCATTTGTTGTGCTTTGTCACACAATAAACAATGAAGCTGGTGGGGAGCTGGCATGCTAAGCAAAGCACTTAAACCTACATTATTGCAGTTCATTTGATTGGTTGTCAGATTAAAGTACTTTAGTAAAGGGATGCTCAACTCCAGTCCTCAAGACCCCCCCAACAGCTCAGGTTTTACGGATATCCCAGCTTCAGCACAGGTGGCTCAATCAGTGGCTCAGTCAGACGGAGCCAACTGTTCAAAAGCTGGTACATCCTTAAATTCCGACCTGACGGGGGCCCTTAAAGACTGGAGTTGAGCATGCCTACTGTAGTACAAACCCATTTAGAGCCAGACTTGATAGAAATTAATTGTAATGTTGCACTTTGGTTTGCTGAAGAGACTTACAAGCAACTGTTTAATTTATTATAGACTACAAATTCAATGTTTAATATAAAAGGTAAGTACATTAAACATACATATTAATGGTTAGGGTACTAAAGTAACACTGTTCAAATGACTATATAATAAAGTTGATGCAATGATTAGCACCACAACTCAACATTCGCAGGAGCCCTAAGTGGAAACATATTTTCAGTTCCCCTAAAACATATAGGAGCATTTTCTATATATTCCAACAAGGCAGCTTGGGCAGTTTTTTCTGCGATATAATGTGGAAGCCTTCTTCTCTGAAGAGATTCCTGAAGCAGACCCAAATTCAACTTTTAATGGATTTTCACCCAAGTGGCAAATCTCCATATAAAGTGGTTGGCTTTGCTGAACTGGATCCTCACCCTGTATTCTATATACTGTACTCCAAAATGTTTTTTTTTTCCTGGTAAATTGCAAGGACTATTTTTTTGGCTAGTCCCGGGGGGCCAAAGTGGGCCTATGCTGCTAACCATATGGCCTTTTGCAATATAGAAAAACAAATGTTAAACTCTGAACTAGTTCAAAATAAAAATTCCAGCACTACTTTATTAACCTCTTAGTATCCGTAGTGGTCATGAAGGCATGCATTATACATTTTATATATTTAAACATTGGTCTGCAGTAGCTATTTAGAAGTATTAACCCCCTAAGTGCCATAGCAGACATTAAAGCATGCTTGATGCAGTCCATCCTGACTGACCACTATGGTTACTAAGGGGTTAATGTAATATCTATTTATCGATTATGCCAGGTATAAGTTGCGTATCTATATACCGTATAACAAAACAAGCGCACTTGCACATGTCACACAAAATTAAATAAAAAAAATTCTTATGTCACTAATATGGAGTAGAAAAATAAGAAATATGTGCCGGTGCTCCTCTAAGGCAGGGGTGCTAAAACTGGGGGGGGCACGCCCCCCGGGGTTGCAAGATTCTCTGGAGGAGGCACGGTGCTTACAGAGGTCCCCCGTTCTTCCCGAAGGCATTTAAATTAAATGCCGGGGGATCGCGCGAGGCATCTGTAAGGTCCCTTACATTCTTTTGGGCGACGCGTCGCCATGGCAAATGACACCGCGGGGTCGCATGACGTCGCGTTCTCATGGCAACGCGGCATCATATGACGTTGTGACGTCAGAAACACCGGAGACAAGGTAAGAGGGGGTGCTTGAAGGGGGGGGGAGAGCCGACAGGGGGGCGCAGGGGGAAAACTTTGCGCACCCCTGCTCTAAACTTTTTTCCCTGCATCCCCCCTGCCGCGATCCCCTCTCTCCGCCCCCCTCCCACCCCTACCTCAGCTCCGCGGGCATGACACGTGACATCACATGACCATGCGGCGTCATTTGAAGCTGCGTTGCCATGGCGACGCATCTAAGACGGAGATACTTACCTCCGAAGGGGGTGCCGGTATCGCCTGCAGTTTTCGGCAATTTAAAGCTCCTGCATCACATGGGCCATAGGAAGCTGCACAGGGTGACGTCACAGATTCCTATTGGCCAGCAGGATATGGGAGCATTGAAAATCAGCCAAAATATGAACCCTGAAATGGCTACCAGCACCCACTATGGAGATTAGTATCTCCGGAAGCATGAGTCACCAGGAGCTGCCATTATTGGTGCTCCGGAGACCCCTTGCTTCAATCCTCCTATAAAAAAAAAAAATGAAAAAACACGCATGGATTGCCTTTTTAAGAAAACTGTAATTTCCTGGAGTTTATGTGCTAAACACTGTATATTGCTGTATTTAGTTTATCTTCAACATTTAAATAACATGGTTCAGAAGCCTTGTTGACTAACTGTTTCATAATCATATAGTACACTAATTGCAAAGCAAGTATATATCCTCTACACTCAAACATTACAAACAATAGTATTCAGTAGCAGTGGAAACATGAACAAAGGCATTGATTACATCAAATGAAAGTGTGTTTGAGTACATAATGTAAAAAGGTGCGGTACATAGGGGGAGTCGAGGAGACCTTTATACTGCAATACATAATGAAATAGCAGGGGGAAAAGAAAAGTCACTCATTTTGTTCTGTAAAAATAAGTATTACACAATGGAGGAAAACAAGTTCAAGCAGTTTTTAAAGGTGCTCACTCAGCAGTGTGGCCACACTGTGAAATATACTGTAGTAACGAGCAGTGAAAAGGATTGAAAGCAGCACTCTGAAATTAGGACTCACTGGGGGCTATGCATTGAGCTCAATGGGTTTGCGTTCTGATGTTCAAAAAAAGCACGTCCGTTAAAAACTGAGGCTGGGGACGCGATTCACTAAGGCTTTGAGCCCATTTTTTAACGTACGTGCTCAAAACACCCACAGCGTATGTGTTGCTTTTTTACCTCCTGCTAGCGTTCTTAAACTTCACATACGCTAGCTGATAGAAAAAAAAGCCACATGTAACATTTGCATGGAGATTTGCCATCTCCATGCAAGGCTGTTACAGGCGATCGTACACTAATTAAAATCATTTTAATAATAGTGTACATGAGCAGGGGGTCTCCGGAGCTGAACCGCATTGGTTCAGGAGATATAGGCCCCGTTATGGGCTGCCGGTATCCCCTGCAGAATTTAAATGTCCCGGTCACGTGACGCGGAAGCTTGAAACTGCAGGGGATACCGGCACCCCATAAAGGTGCCTGTATCTCGGGAAGCAGGGGGTCCCCGGACATAAAACCAACGCGGGTCAGCTCCGGAGACCCCATGCACATCTACACTATGAAACACATGTATATAAATAAAAAGATTTAACAAACATCAATACACGACCCCCCCTCCGCCCAAACCCATACAGTACATTAATGTGCAAAATAACTATTATCCAGATACTGATAATAGATTATTTGCCCATTATTAAATACTGCATTAGCATGCGTAAATAAAGTAAATAAAAACAGTAGCCAGCTAATCCAATGAATACAAGCAATTACAACATCAACAATTAATTAAACCATTAACCAATGAAACCAATTAATTCCTAAACCAACTCAAAATGAATAGTAACACTAACCAATCAAACCAATAAATTACTACAACATTAATGAATGTAAACATTAAAAGACAAAGAAATACATTCAAACAATATCTGAAATAACCATAAAACGCATTAGCTAACATAATACAACATTAACTACAAACGAACACCAATCACAAACATTTTATTAGCATTAAGCAGGAAAAAAACAAACAGTCACATTCTCATAAGAAATTGAAATTAAAACAACCAACAGCAATACCAAGCCACAAATGCCCCCCAAATATTGTCATAATAATGTATTCATCTGTACCCTAAAGTGGTACAGATTAATATATTATCAGTCAATGTGCCTCCCCCAAAAAAATCAACAAACACATCCAATGAAAAAACTGTAAAAAGAGACATTTTCAAACATTCAATATATTACTTACCATTAGAAGCGGTGGCCCTCCGACTCCCGGGGTAACAGGAAGCTCATGTACCTTGAAGGCCTCCAACAGCATCCGATGCCATCTGCCATGAAGATCCGGATCAGGTACCCCAATCTTCTTTTTTCTTTCTTTAATCAGCTTCTTCTATCTTCATCTGTCACTATTTCTTGATCTTCTTTATCTTCTATCTTCATCTGTCAATCCAAAAAACCCCATGGTAAATCCCAACCGTTGTTGTCTCGTCGTCTTCTTGGGCTCAAATGAGGCGTCACGGCCTTAAATAGGGCTTGTGACGTCACATTTAGCCTCAAAATGGTTAACAGCCACCTGATTGGCTGTTAAAACCATGTTCCGACTTTAATTTTTTTTTTTTTTTACCTGACGTCATTTAAAGGGAATGATGCCAGCCAATCAGAATGGCTGTGCTTCATTTGCCTTTAAGATGACGTCACGAAGCCGGCATCACATGGTATTTAATAATAATAGCATGTTTTTGTATAGCACTGCTAGTTATACGTAGCGCTTTACAGAAACATTTTGCAGGCACAGTCACTTTATCTCCCTGTGCCTCAGGCACCAAAAATATAGATTGTAAGCTCCACGGGGCAGGGACTGTGCCTGCAAAATGTCTCTGTAAAGCGCTACGTATAACTAGCAGCGCTATACAAAAACATGCTATTATTATTTTTATTATTATTATTAAATACCATGTGACGCCGGCTTCGTGCCGTCATCTTAAAGGCAAATGAAGCACAGCCATTCTGATTGGCTGGCATCATTCCCTTTCATAGACGTCAGGTAAAAAAATAAAAAAAATAAAGTCGGAACATGGTTTTAACAGCCAATCAGATGGCTGTTAACCATTTTGAGGCTAAATGTGACGTCACAAGCCATATTTAAGGCCGTGACGCCTCATTTGAGCCCAAGAAGACGACGAGACAACAACGGTTGGGATTTACCATGGGGTTTTTTGGATTGACAGATGAAGATAGAAGATAAAGAAGATCAAGAAATGGTGACAGATGAAGATAGAAGAAGGTGATTAAAGAAAGAAAAAAGAAGATTTGGGTACCTGATCCGGATCTTCATGGCGGATGGCATCGGATGCTGTTGGAGGCCTTCAAGGTACGTGAGCTTCCTGTTACCCTGGGAGTCGGAGGGCCACCGCTTCTAATGGTAAGTAATATATTGAATGTTTGTAAATGTCTCTTTTTACAGGTTTTTTCATTGGATGTGTTTTTTGATATTTTGGGAGAGGCACATTGACTGATAATATATTAATCTGTACCACTTTAGGGTACAGATGAATACATTATTATCACAATATTTGGGGGGCATTTGTGGCTTGGTATTGCTGTTGGTTTTTTTAATGCCAGTTTCTTATGTGGATGTGATTCTTTGTTTTTTTCCTGCTTAATGTTAATAAAATGTTTGCGATTGGTGTTCGTTTGTAGTTAATGTTGTATTATGTTAGCTAATGTGTTTTATGGTTATTTCAGATATTGTTTGAATGTATTTCTTTGTCTTTTAATGTTTACATTCATTAATGTTGTAGTAATTTATTGGTTTGATTGGTTAGTGTTACTATTCATTTTGAGTTGGTTTAGGAATTAATTGTTTTGATTGGTTAATGGTTTAATTAATTCATTGTTGATGTTGTTATTGCTTGTATTCATTGGATTAGCTGGCTACTGTTTTTATTTAGTGAAGTATGTTTTTTTGAGTTAGGTTTTATTATTGTGTATCTGGTGCATTAATGTATTGTAATTAGGGTGCCCATTGAGTGCTATAGAGGCTTATCATGCACATATTATTATTATATGGGTATAATGTACCACTATACTACTCAATGGGTACAGGGTGGGTATAGTCATTTCAGGGTGGGTGCTTAGGCCTCCCGGGTTTGTATCGGGGCAGGGTGGGTTAACCCCTTAATGACTATAGCGGTTAGTAACCGCTAAGGTGATAAGGGGTTAGGGGCCATTAGAATGTCTCTATTATGTATATACTATATGCTTTCTTTCAACGGAGGACAGAGGGACCTGCTGTTGTGGTAAGTATAACTGTATTTATTTACTTTATTTATGTATGCTAATGCAGTGTTTAATAATGGGCAAATAATCTATTATCCATATCTGCATAATAGATATTTTGCACATTATTTTACTGTATGTGTTAGGGGGGTGTATTTAGTTAGAAATAATGTTTGGTATTTTTGTAGGCACAACATTGGTACCGCAGGCCCGCGGGCACCCCGGGACTCCCGCGGGGACCCTGGACGGCCGCGGGGTCAGCCGCGGACACCCGCGTGACCCCCGGCCTCCCTCGGGGACCCCCGCGGGGTCAGCCGGGGGCACCCGCCGGCTTTTTGTATGGGTGTAGCGCATGCAGAAATGTAAAGCAAGACATTTTTCAAAGTCCAGCTTTATTTGTGGCTGATGTATTCTGTTGAACGCAACTTTCGCGTACGCTAAGGTTTTGTAGCTTAGTGCATCCCGCTTAAGGGCAGCATTTAACGCAAACAGGGTAACGAACGAGCAAAGTTGGACTTAGAAAAATGTCCTGAAAAAAGTCCGTTTTAAAGCGCAAAGTGCCTGTTTGCGTGGCTTAGTGCATTGTGTTCAGCGCAACATCACGTTCTAAGAGCACTTTGCGCTCTAAAAATGACTTAACGGAGCTTAGTGCATGACCACCACTGTCTCCAAATTCCTTGCAAGGAGTAACCTGCAGATCAGGGGTGCGCAAACTGGGGGGCGTGCTATCCCCTGCTGGGGACGGAGTTTAAAGAGGCCCCGAGAGCTTCCTGAAGGCATTTTAAATTAAATGCCGGGGAAATGCAAAGGCCTGTGAGAACTTCACTTACCTTGGCTCAGACGGCTTCTGGAGACTCGTTGCCATGGCAAGACAGCGTTAAATGATGCTGCGGGGTCATGTGACGCCACGTTGTTATGGCAACGTGATATGATGTCAGAACGCCGAAGCCAAGGTAGGGAGGGGGAGGGTGGCGCAGGGGGAAAAGATTGCACACCCCTGATGTAGATGAAACCTTCCAGTTCAGTGCAATAAAAACCACATGTATTATCTGGTGCCTAGTCTGGGTTTAATATTGTATTAACCTGCCCAATGCCATTTTAAATACATACGATCGCTGCAAGCTCCACAAATAAATGGCGTTTTTATTGCACTAAACTGGAAGGTTTCATTTACTCCTTGCAAGTAATCTGCAGACAGTGAGTCCTAATTAAGAGTGCGGCTTTCAATCCTTTTATCTATTTGTACACAGAGTACAGATTGTGATTGAGAGAAAAGTGAATTAGGTTGCTAAGGGACACTACATCAAGTGGAAGACCAATAAAGGGGATAGATCAAGGTTTTTAAATAGACATTAGATGGACATTTCAAATGCTTAAAAATGTTAATACAAGAAAAAAAAGAAATACAAGATATTAATGTTTTACATTTTCAACACAATACTAATTAAAGCAGCAGTCCTGTCCAAAATTACACGTCGTGAGAGTAATACAGCAGTTCAGCTCTCAATCCTGGTAAACAAATCGATTCAAAATAAAAACAAGCAGCTTGGATTGCTGCTTTGAAGAAATATTTAGTCAAAGATCCTTTACTATTATTATGGTTATTTTTGGAAAGGCATTGGCCTGTGGACAACATAATATTAAGTCAAGAAAGTTGTTCTGCACAGTGTAATTAACATTCAATGGGTTATTTATAATAATTAGTAAACTTGCGCGATGCCCATTGGCGTAACTACTGTGCCACTAAACCCCGCAATGCAGGGGGGCCCTGTGGGCTGCACTGGAAGTTGTACCCGAGGTCGGGGTCACGTTCCTCGCTGGCTTCTGCTTCTCTGTGGTCTCTGGTTGCTGCAGGGGTGGGGCCTTGCTTGTCTTTATATGTATTGGGGGGGTTGGGGTATTTTTTATATGTATTTGAGGGTGGAAGTGTATTTTTTTTAAAATATCTATTGGGGGGTGGAGGTACTTAATATGTATTGGGGAGATGGTGTTTTTTTTATATATATGCATTGGAAGTGGGGGTATATTATATGTACTGGGGAGGTTTTTTATATGTTTTTTTTTTATATATATTGTGGGGGTATTTTTTTATATGTTTGGGGGGTATATTTTTATATGTATTGGGGAGTGAAGGTGTATTTTTTATATGTATTGGGGGGGTATATTTTTATATGTATTGAAGAGGTGGGGTGTATTTTTTTTAATATATATTGAGGGGGTGGGGGTATTTTGCATATGTAACAACTTTTTCCCTGTGTCAGGGCGATTACGTCTGCTGATAATACCTGCGCGGCAAACAGGAGGCCTGATCCTGCGCCACGGGGAGCCTGGGGTGTATATATCAGTATCTACTAACAGCACATCCACTTGGGAAGGATCCTCACACAGTAGGATAGCCCCTCCCAAGACAATATGCCCAGTAATACAAACACAAAGTATGGGTAACAGTATTTACTGGACGATACTAAACAATAACCTAGAACACACACAATTTACATATACAGTATAGCCTATACCGAAACTCGGTGTATTCCCACAGTACTTTGGTGCAGGGACCCAGTGTCCAGGCCACGAATTGAGTGTGTGTGTGTGTGGGGTGGGGGGGAGGAATTGAGTGTGTGAGTGGGGAGGGGGGGTATGGAGTGAGTGTGTGTGTGTGTGGGGTGGGGGGGGGTGATTAAGTGTGTGTATGCTTAGTTATACCCCACAGGGGAGAGTGTGTGTGTTGTGATTGAGTGTGTGTTGTTATTGAGTGTGTGTGTTGTGATTGAGTTTCTGTGTGTCTGTGCAGGGGAATTGAGTGTGTGTGTGTGTGTGTGTGTGTGTGTGTGTGTGTGTGTGTGTGTGTGTGTGTGTGTGTGTGTGTGTGTGTGTGTGTGTGTGTGTGTGTGTGTGTGTGTGTGTGTGTGTGTGTGTGTGTGTGTGTGTTGAGAAAATGTTTCTGGTGGGGAATTGAGAGAGGAGCGGGTTGTGTGAGTAAGTGAGGAGGGGGAGAATGATTGTGCGGGAATAGAGGTGGGGGACAGAGGGAGGAAGAGTAAGAAAGGGAGTGAGACATTGGGGGAGAGAGGGGTACAGTCAGGGGAGTGAGTGTGAGGATGAGAGGGGGAACGGACTGTGAGGGGCTGAGAGCAAGGGGTGTGAGAGTGTGGGTGCTCGCAAAGCCGCTAACATGGGGACCCCGGTGGAAACGACATTTATTTTGTGATGTTTGTATAAGGGGCCCAAAAAATGTAGTTACGCCACTGGCCATGCCTGTGTACCCCATCATTGAAACTGTGCAGAGGAGAGCACGCAGTCGTGTATTCTTACTTTTAACTATGCAAAACATATTACGAAACATCCTATATATACTGTCAGTCATACTGATACTGTATGCATGAACTTAATACACATGCTGACATCTTAACAGTGTAATAGAAACACAAGCTCCATGTTCATACTGTAGTTTACCCAATTTCTGTATTGAGTTTTTGGCGTTTGAGTCTAATATGTGTGTTTAACTCGATTAAATTAAAGTTCAGGTTCCATATCATTCAAGTTGGATTCAATCCTAAAATCTGATCTCCTTATAGCTATATTATGTCTATATATATATATAAGTATGATTAGGGGACATTTGAAAAATAGAAGGGTGTACAGGGGAAATAAGATATTCCACTATATATTGTCACTACACAATTATTTTTAATCCTGCTGGTAGTCATTGGTAAGGTGCAATTAACTAGATTATAATTCATTTTTTACTGCTACAAGAAGCCAACTGTCAAAATGTTTTAATAATATGCATAAAGAGATAAGAGCATTAAGCAGGAATAGCATGCAAAATAGGGATATATATAGGCAGGACAAAAATGTCATTTTATGACCAATGTGCATTTGCAACCTATTTAAAAGTCCTGTTGCCCAGTAATCTGTAACATTATGTTTTGTTCTTATGGACTAGTAATCACAGTAACATTTAACTTAAATATTATGCATTAGTCTTTAATCCTTTGCTATATATGCTAGTGTAGATCACAATTCCCTTATTGGCAACGTGGTATGTCATACAATTATAATTATATTACCATTAATTAATACGACATTAATACGACATTAATACGACATTAATTAATACGACATTATATTACCATTAATTAATACGACATCTTTTGAGTAATTTTGCTAAATTATTTGTTGACTGTCCTTTTATGAAATATTATTTCAATGTGCTTTCATTTTACTTTTGTTTTTTTCAGTTTCTATCATTTTAAAGTATTTTTTTTATTGGTTTGCATGTTTCGCCCGACAGTGCCATTTTTTATTAATTGTTTTGCTGTTCTTCCATTCTTGCTGCCTTTATCTGTTATGCAAATCTTGGGACAGACTTTGCTTGTTGGGAATGAAAGAGTATAGATGGTGTGGCGCATTAATAGATTGCGGAGTACAGATTCCTCAGCATACAGAACTGTGAATCAAATCTACCATCCAGGTTTTAGGGTAACGAGAGAGATAGAGTCTAAGGGGTGTATTCAGGTAGCTTCGATATCACTGCCCCATCGAACGTGTTTGCATATTGATACCTCACAGTATGGAATTTGTGAAAAAAACGGTATTCTGAAAAATATATTGCATATTCGATATGGGTTGTAAAATGACATTCCACACTAGTTTGTAATTGCTTTACGAGCTAAATTAAATTCACGTTCGAGTTCGCTCCAGCAGTCTGGAAGAGTTGCGCAGAGAGAAACTGCAGTTAACCCCTCTTGGAGGTTGAAGAGGTCCCCATACCCATCTTGGGCTGATATTTTGCAGCATATAGTACTGGGTGGATTTGTAGGGTAGACAGGGGTAGTTTGCCAGACTCTTGCAGGTATGCTCATATCACCGCCCGCACCACATCTGCATTGGTTCCCAATATGTTCGGGGAGCTTGGGTGTTCTCTGGGCTTGGGGCATATCAGAGCCTCCACATCCATGGTGTGAGACTTGCCGGTGTTCAGCTGCGGTATCTCCAGCCGAACCTTCACCACGCCGTCGATGGGGTAGTCCTCAGTGATAGGACCAACTGGATCCGTTGAATGAAAGTGGACAAATCTTCCCCTTCCTTCTGCCTGAGACCATAGTACTTGGACCACAGTTCACTATCATCTTCTTCTATACCGTAGACACGCATCAGTAGGTCCACGATCCTATTGGCCGAGATGTCGTCGTTCTGATCTCGCTGCATGCTTTCCATGCTTACATGCAGGCGGTCTGAGTCTCTCCATTATCAGATGCCACTTCACCGCCTCGGTGCAGGACCATTCACCCAGTACCTTAAGACTGTGTTCCTTCCAGGAATGGATCCCCTCCTCTCCCACTGGGACAGGGATTATCCCGGAGAATGTCTTGAGCTTCCTATAATTCTGGGATTCTGAGGACAGTGTTAGAGCTTCTACCAATTGTGGTAGAGTTACTTCCAGGTTATAAGTTCCCAGAGACAGGTGACTGTAATAAGATGGGCTCTGACTAGGAGCTTGCACAGGGCTATTCTTGTACCAGCTAGTGGTAGGTATCTCTGGTATAATACGAGGTGAAAGTTACCCTGGGTATGGGTAAGATGGGTGTATTTGAGGTCAGGGCAGGAGTCCTCCATCCCCTTGGGCTGTAGGAGGTGGTGGATGCTTCAGCCTGATAGGGGACCTCTGAGGAGTGTCCCAGGGTGGACGCAGCCATGGGAGGTGATAGCCTGGGGTATATGAGTGGGCCATACCTCTGACTGATTTAGGACCAGAGGAGCCTCTTCCAGGCATATTTCTTGCATGGTGGCCAGAAGTACGGCACTCCAGCGATATGTGGTGTCATATTTGCGACCAAGGATCCTGGCGTCAGCCAGACCAGAAGAGTTCCTCGCGTGGTCGCGGATGGCAATTATGGACGTAAGGGAGGGGACTCCTCCCACTGCGACCACATGGCGCGGGGGGTACATGGCATTCTAAGGCCCAATTGTGGACCTCTTGCTGGGAGAGCACAAACATGGTGTCTTGTTTGCTTTACTAATTTAACTGCTTATTCGGACACTCTAGGTCAGAATCTCAGCAGCGCCTCCTATGGGAGATCTGGCGGCTACTGAGTGTATGTGGTGCTTTACCTGCAGCTCACAGAAGGCCTGAACCTCCGCTGCTTGGAGCCTGTGGTGTACCTGGATCGTCTGTCACAGCGCCTCCACCTGCGAGGGATCCTGACAGCGGCGGATAACACCTTCACGGGACCCAATGCAATAAGTACAGACAGCGTATATAATAACAGGTTTAATGACATGCAAATGGTAACACATATAATTCAGGCCTCGCACAGCCTTACCCACACACCGTATTCCACTGTCCAACTACTTAGTCCACACCCCGGTGGGAGTGTCCCCACAGTACTGAGGAGCCCTGGGCACTTACCCCAACCTTGTGTCCATGGTAGCCAACCCACCCAGAAGTGTGTGACAGCGCTGCCCACAATAAGTGTTATAGTTGGTGCACTTGCAGATGGTGTGATACCTGCCAGGTGCTGCAACACCGGTAGCGCCAATGGAAGACAGGGGTCCATCCAGTCCCACACCGGCACCGGCAGAGATGAGTCTTCCTCCACGTGGGGTGGTATCCAGCTGGAGGGTCCCACCTTAATTGTCTGTACATGTGGTGGTGGTCCAAAGACCGCTGATGCTGCACGGCATCTTAAGCTGTGTCCGACACTGATCAGCTAATGGGGCAGTGTCCCTGTCTAAGGGGCCTGTCTCTGTAGCAGCCACAAGCTTACAGGGGAGTCAGGGCCTAGCTGGGGTCTAATAGGGGGTCTCTGGCCTAGTGCAGGGCCACAGAAAACCTGCACATACACCTTTACCCTTCAGTGTCCCAGCTCCAACTGGCGTGGCTGCAAGTGCAACAAATGTTTCCACTGTGAGAGCAGGGGAATCCGGCCACGCAATTGGCTAAGCTTAGCCTCCTGGTCCTGCAGCCCCAGTGGCTGCTAGGGGTTGTAGTTCCCCATGCGGAGCCCTAGCAGTCGCTATGTGATGCTCTGTGCATCCGTGGGGTGTGCCAAGATGGCCGCCACAACTATGAAGCCCTATCTGCATGTGCGAGCCATACTGCGCATGCACGAGGAGTCCCAAGATGGCCGCCACCTGTGCCGAGGAGCTCCGGTGACCGGATCACACCTCTACCAGCCCGCAGCACCCCCGCACACTCCCGGCACCCGCCTGATGCACTCGCGCACCTCCCCAGTTTCCGCTGCCGGTCACCGCTGCTGCAGGAGGCAAGGGCACGTAGGGGGAACCTGGCCACAAATATATTAGCACAATTTAAGATTTTTAATGGCCAACTACATTTTATTTTGGTGGTCTTTCTAAGAAATCAAGAAAATGGAAGATGTCTTGATACAGTTTCCTCCATACTGTACATTATATTATTTAGTTTGGAAAATGAAGAACATTTAAATTACCTACGACCCTGTTTTAACTTCTCCAGTTGCGCTGCTCTTTGAATTTGATTGAAAAATGACTTGTTAGCAGTGACATTCTGGCTGTAAAACTATTTATAAGGGTATGTACAGTAATAATGAGCAATAGGTCGACATTTCTAACATTGGAAGCCATAGAGAAGAATGCACTAGTTTCTTGTTTTTCTAAGCTTTTATCTATAGAAAGATTTGGAAGTGTAAAGGACACTGAGTAGTTAGGAAAGGTACAAAAATAGTTAGAACACAAAAAGTCTGTGCAGTATGAGTGAAAAGTTACGTTTTTGCTTTTTCAGCTGCGGCTCTGGAGACAAAGCACCAAATGTAGGTGGCATCACATAATGCCCGGAAATGGGGATTTTGCCATGTCAGTTTTACTTTATTTAATTAACATAGCGTTATTTCCTGCTACTATTTTCCTCTTCTCTCTTCTTTTTCTCCACTCCAGCTAGTAAAGACTTTTTACAGATTATGAAAAGGAGCAATGCCAAGACTGATATTATTGGAAGATAACTCAATGTGCTACTAGAATAACATAGCAATCAGCGTATTCTAGTGAGATGTACCATAGTACATACATTGGTTTTGCATATAGTTAGGTTTCTTGATACCGTGTTAACTCAGGGATCATAACGTCCATTCCTGCTTTAGGTAACATCTTGTTATGGTCCCTGATTTATTGGAGCTTAGTGCATCTAGGCCAAATTGTGCAGGTTTCCTAGGATAACCAGGAGACTCTCAAAATCTTGGGTTGCCTCAGGACCACAGTGAGAGTGGCGTCTGCAGGGAATGTCAGTTTGCTCTGTGTCTGTGTGTGTGTGTCTCTCTCCTCTGCATGCATGTACAGTATGTATGTGTGCATGCATATATGAGTGTATGTATTTATGCACGGCTGATCCTGTGTATGCATTTAGTGCAAACCCTTTTAAAAAGATGTCCATTAGTATCCTTAGGTGGGCCCTACAATCCGTTTCTCTCTGTGGGTCCTTGATGCCTCAGTATGAAACTGCTGTTGTAAAAATCACTCACATTTTCAAGAAAAACACATAGGACAAGTTACTTTGTAGCGGTAAGTGAAGGGACCATCTCATAATTGCCACTTCTTAATGCAGATTGCCTTCTGCCTGATTTACTAAAGGCATAAATGAGATGGTACAGTATGTCTAAAACTGAGGTTCAGGCATGGCTGCAAATGGAGTGGTTTGTTATTGATGGTGCAGTAAGCAAACTGAACAGCTCAAACGTTTGTATGATAATGAAACTAGATGTTCTATATGTAGCGCATGTCGTGCCCCCACTGGGAGATCATGGTTATGCTACTGCTAGTTGTAGTGCTGATTGCCTGTGAGGTACAGGAGATGAGATGCCCGCTATAGTGTAGGGGTACAAGGCAGATTTTTGGGGATTCCTCTGATTCTTTCCTTCTTGGTGACAGCGCCTCAAGACATAGGAGGCTTCAGCGAGGCTGAAGTCACTCCCCGCTATGACAGTCCTTACTCTCAATACCTCTCTCTACACAGACCGCAGTGGAGCCAGTAGTATAAATGAGGATGATATTTATTACAGCAGCCACTGCTGGTGTCATTGCAGCATATGCTTCACTTGATAAGGTAGATCCGTGGCTTCTGGATGGTGCTGGCCTGCGGGTAATGGTGAGGCCTCGGTGGATTAGATTATGCACTCAGCCCATGAGGGGCTGAGCACATGTCTCACTCCCAGCTGGTGGGAGATGAGGAAATCTCCTACCCCATGAAGGGATAGTCTGGAACCCAACTCACTACTGAAGGACTCACCCCAAGGGGCTGAACTTCATTCTATAATTTAGGCACTTCTTTCCTGAAGCTCAAAGAGGGAGGGCCCAGAATCTGTACCACCATTGGCTATCACAGATCCCTGTGTCATCTCCACTCCAGTCACTCAGGAAGTCAGCATGAGGAGGGTGGAAACCCCATAGGATAGCCTGTCACTGTCTGTGTCTTACTATATATATATACATGTAGAGGTATCAGTACCGTGTTAGCCGAGCTTCAATAATCAAAAAATAAATAGATGATACCGTTCTGTGGCTAACGAAATGCTTTTATTTGTGCGAGCTTTCGAGATACACTGATCTCTTCTTCCGGCGATGTTACAATGAATGAAGTAAGCAAAAGGTATACTTAAAAACAGTGTCTCTTGGAATGTTATCTGTGCTTGTCCTTCCCCGGTTGGATGTGTTTTATGGTATGGTAACTGTTTTTAAGTATACCTTTTGCTTGCTTCATTCATTGTAACATCGCCGGAAGAAGAGATCAGTGTATCTCGAAAGCTCGCACAAATAAAAGCATTTCGTTAGCCACAGAACTGTATCATCTATTTATTTTTTGATTTTATATATATATATATATATATATATATATATACCAGATTTACTAAGCTGTGGTAAAAAAAGATTGACCATAAAAGTTAATGTGTAATGACTGGATTGGAAGCTTTGGCAGCTCAGTGAACTAATGACACAAATATGTTTGGTGTGTAAAATCTAGGTGATTGGGGCTATATTCTAAAAACCACACAACAACTTGAATACATGATGTTTTGCCCGTTATTTAAAGTGCGAACTTAAAAAAAAAAACAGATTTAGCACAAATTGTAACATGGGTCAATTTTTGGGCGATAAATCTCGCGTTAAAACTTGCATTACATTTTTCGAGTCCGTTCATACAATTGCTCTTGAATTACTGGCGCTACATCTTTACTTTTCTCCCATATGATAGATGAAGGGGAGAGGGAGGATGATGATGATAATAATAATGTTCCTGCTGCTACTCAGACTAAGGTACAGGAAGATGACAAGGCGATATTCGCTCCTCGAGGCTGGGGAAGTAATTTGGAATAAGCAACACACATATATATATACAACACACAAAATTGGTGCCTCAGTCAAATCAGCTCAAGATAGTCAAATAATGCACAAAACCAGACGTCAGTGCTGCCGACCCAAAGACAATGAAAACACAGAAAAAGAAAAGAGGGTCAAAAAGGAGCACTCAAAAAATATGTGGTGAAAATAGAAAAATAGATTTTGTTAGTAATGCCAAGATAAAATAACTAAAACATACCTAAACACATACCACATAATAAATAGCTGTTGTTAATGATGGAACTATAATATCTAAACAAAAAAAAACCCAAATTGGAAAAACCATATAATAAGGGTCCCAATGAGATAAACAAAACCAGGTGAAAAGAAATTCCCCTAGGATTGTAGTAACGATCGGCCGATCATGAGGTAAATAGGGACTCAAATAATAAATGGAAAAACCAAATGACACAGTACTAAATAAAGAATAAGATAATAAATCAAAAAAAATCACACTATTTGCCAAAAACCTACATGCAAAGCAACTAGAAAATAACTAAATGCTGCAAAGTATAACACATGAGATAGAAAGCAAAAAAGGTACTGACGTGCAAAAATTGAAAGAAAAACAGCAGTAACCTAAGTAGTTAGGATAATGAGGGTTAAATGGTGTAACCAAAACCAACAAAGATATGATAAAAGAGACCCTGAGGATGCTAAGATGTACCGAGGAGTCCTGATACTAATAACACACCGCGGGCATGTAGTGGGTGAGGTAAGGAGGAAGTCCAAAGTGACGCACAATGTGCAGTAAATACAGACCCCCAACGTTCCAGTCCCAAAACAGAGTAGTAACCAGCAGCAGGCGTAGAGCGTTCCGGCATCAGTCCGGATGTGTGGTTGGAATAAACACAGGCATCACACTGTACAGAGCATGCGCGGGTCAGGGGGATGTGGAGGTATGACAACTCCGACTGGCGTTTCGCCGTGAGGCTTCTTCCGGGAGCGTAAATCTGGTAAGTCAGTGAGCGCTATTTAAAGGGCTCCGGTTTCGCGCCAAATTCTGTCTCTCAAGCAACAACCAATCAGTGATGATGTATGGTAGACGTGTCATCTGTTGCGAAGGATGTGCGAGAGAGAGTTGAGAGCACTGATTCCTCTGGAAAGTGTTAGCCACCAGCAGCTGTTTGCACAAAACAAGGCGGCAGCAGTCATAATAGTGTACTGAATTGGCTGAAGCAAAGCCTCTGTCACATGGCCTCTGTCACATTGAGATTTCGTTCCCACACTCTGATTGGCTACCGTACCATGTGTCGCCGACCATCTTTGTTTTCATGACGTCATCTTAAAGGCAATTGAATCTCAGCCATTCTGATTGGGTGGCGTCATTGCCTTTAAATTACGTCATCATTTTTTTCCACTACCCAAATAACATGGTTTTCACGGCCCAATCAGGGCCGTGGGAACCATTTGACGAAAATGTGACATCATAGGCCTATAAAAGCCTATGTCGTCTCATTTTGAAGCCAGACACCGAGGAGGACGGACCTCCTACAGATAGAAGAGGACCAGGGCCTGGCACTAGAAGAGAAGAAGATCCGGAAGAAGACAAGAAAGAAGAATACAGATTACAGATGAAGCCCCCCTTTGACGACATGGATTACAAATAGAAGATAGAAGACACACGTGGATTGTAAGTGTTTATTATTTTATGGTTATCTTTGGATTGGCTCGAGAGCTTCCGGTTCACCTGGATTTCGGTGAGTGGGCATCTAATGGTACGTAAACAAAAGAAAAGTTTATTATTTTAACTTTTACAGGTTTTTTTGTTTTTTTATTCATGGTTTTTTTTTTCATTTAATGCCCCTGAATTTATCTATGTCCCTATGGATATACATACGTTCAGGGACACTGAATGGGTGTATTCTATGTGATTTTTTAAAATGTAAATGCATTGTTTTGTATGCTCTTGTATTGCCCCTGTATGTTATGTTTATATATATGGATAGACATACAGGGATAATAATTGATTTATTTGCTAATGTTGATGTTTTTTTTCATGTATTTCAAATGTATTTAGCTGCTTTATTTCTACATTGTTGTGTGTGTAATGTAATTTGTATTTAGTTCAATGTCATTTTTATTGCTCTTTGCAGGAGTATATTTCAGGGTCTTGCTTTTGAATAATGGCTTATTTCTGGTAGTTAGATTTGTATGATGGTGGTTACTTTGAATTAGAATTATTTTCTCATTGGTTTGTATTTGGGAATTGAATAGTGAATTGTATAATTGTTTGGGATTGTATTGTAATTGATGTAGGAAATTGATTGATTGATGGTAAATGTATTTATGTTTACTTGCTTTGTTTCTATTTGAATTTGTGGCTGGCATTGTATGTATAGTGGCTGGCATAGTGTATTTTATTTTGAAATTGATTTTGCATAGTGTTACATGATGCACACATTAATTGCATCATGTACACACTCAATGCAATTGTGTGACATTTGATATACATTTGTCTAGCTGCTGATTTAATTGTAAGATGCAATGTGGTGATTTTAAGATTAACATTTCATGTTTTTATTTATGCATCTTTTATGTGTTTCATAATGGGCAAATAATCTATTATCCATATTTGGATAATAGTTATTTTGCACATTATTGTACTGTATGTGTTGGTGGGGAATTGATGTATTTAATGTAAAGGTCATTTATTTTTTTTACATACAGGGTTTGTTCCTTTTGGTCTGCGGGGGACCTCTGGAGACCACCTGGCTTTCCATGGGTACCAGGCTGGAGGTGTGCACGGGGGATACATGTGGGGAAGAACCGGTGGCCCAAAGTCTGTTGGGGGCACCGCAGACCCGTAGGGACCACCCGTGGGCCCACAGACCCCCGTGGGAACCACCCGAGGCCCCTCAGACAGCTGCGGGCCTACCCGTGGAGACCCCATTGTGGCCCATGGTGACCCGCAGAGACCACCTGGTGGACCACGGCTCCTGGCGGGGACCACCCGTAGGCCTCCAGACCCTGTTTGAAACATGGTGCTGGGCTACTGTGAGGTCTACGGAAACCCGTCAGGGCCACCGGGGACTCCCGTGGGCCTGGGGTATTAACCCTGTATGTAAAATAATAAATCATGTATTTATGGGGGGCACAGGGGGTGGGTTATGTATTGAATAAATATAATGATGTTTATTGTGGGGCTGTTTTTGTTTTTCTTGTGGGTACTGGGGGTGGGGGAAGGGGGTATTGGCCCCAAGGGTATGTGGGTAGGCCTCCTGCCTTGGTTAGTGGGTGAGGGTGGTTAGGCCTCACGGGATGGGTAGTGGGGGAGGGTATTTAGGCCTCCCGAGTGGTGGGTGGGGGTGGGTTAACCCCTTAATGACTGTAGCGGTTAATAACTGCTATGGTGATTAAGGGGTTAGGGGACATTACATTGGCTGTTTTTATTCTTGTTTATGTTTTGCAGCATCGGAGGGGGCATGGACGGTGATGAAGATGTGGATGGCCTTCATCGTGGCAGCCGGACAAGGGTGAGTGCAATATGTATTGAATGTATTTATTGTTCTTTATGTATTTTAAATGGGCAAATGTACTATTATCCATTTGTGGATAATAGTAATTTTGCACATTACTAGATTGTATGTGTTAGGGGGGGGTGTATTTTTTTTATAAGTATTTGTGTTTTGTAATTATTTTTGGGGGGCACTGAATTGGTACTGCAGGCCTGCGGGGACACCTGCGGGTAACACCCGAGGGCCACCGTTGGCCTATAGTATCATTGCTGTGCATATACTGTATGTACTGTATGTTAGGGGGGTATAGGGGTTGTTGGCGTAATTTATATATATATATATATATATATATATATATATATATATATATATATATATATATATTGTGGGGCTGTTGTGTGTGTATTTTTTTTATTGTGGGTAGCGGGGGTGGGTGAAAGGGGTATTAGCCCCAACGGTGGTTGTTTAGGGCTTGCGGGTGGGTAGCGGGAGGGCTTAACCCCTTCATGACCGTAACGGTATTAACCGCTAAGGTAATGAAGGGGTTAAGTCCACCCGCAAACCCTCCCACCCCCCGCAAGCCCTAAACAACCACCAAGGGCCAAATACCCCCTTCACCCACTCCCGCTACCCACAATAAACCTGGCACGGCTGGTTAACCCCTTCATTGCCTTAGCGGGTAGCCGCTAAGATTATAAAGTGGGCTTTAAATGCATTTTTCCTACCTCGGATGCATGCCGGGGGGCTCCGGTGCTCGTATTAATAGGTATCAGCTCCGGAGACCCCCGGCATCAATCCCAGACAGGAAAAAGGCCTGATTTTTTCTAAGTGCCGTTCCGCCGCTCGTCCGCAGCCTCTCCCCAGCAACTTGCCAACTTTTTGGGCCGTAACGGATTGCCGTTAAAATCTCAATTCTAGAGTGGCGAGTAGCGGCGCAAAGCTACTTGCTACTACTAGAATTGAGCGGGTTTCAAAACATGGCTAGTTGCGGCGCAAAGTGCCTTTTCGCCGCGCCGATGCCGGGAAAAAAAATTACCAACAAACTTGGCGTTTTTTTTGCTTTTCGCCAAGTTTTTGGGGCTTACTGAATCGTGGTATGCATTTTTGGCGCAAAAGGGGTGAAAAGTGATTTTGCGCCGCTTACTGCATGAGGCCCTAAGTCCTGCTACATCTGCATGATTGATCATTTTATTCATATATTTAATATTGATAAAAGGCAGTGAAAACAAAGCTGCATCACCCACATCACACTAAACACTGGATAGAACATTGCGTATACTGCTCAACCCGTTATAGCGCGGACCGCTACAACGCGGATCTACTTATAAGCGTGTGTCCCGTTTTTTTTTTGTTTTTTTTTAATATCTATTCAATGCTTTATTGTTGACAGAGACGGACAGACACACACACCTTCGTATACTTAGATCAATCAAACCTGCTAGGACTTCATTACAAATGATTCCAGTCAATTTTATCTACACACCTGTCCACAAATATATAATTTCTTAACATAAAACGGCAAGGTGTAAGTGAATTAGAATTGCGCTTATATCTCACTCTCCACCTCAGTAAAAGAGCACTGCCTTTGTTACTAATAGCTGAGGTGGCATTTTTGCCTGCAATGAGAAGTTTAATTAAGGTGAAACAAACTGCAGACAGTTGCCCAAAAGGAACTCTAATGAGCTTTACTTCAGATTTTCAACACAGAGGTGTATTTATCTACACATTGCCCCAGTTTGTTGACATATGAGTCACAAAGAGACATTTCTGCACTGCTACACTTAAAGTGAAATTCAACCATTGAAATTGTTATTTATAACACCCAACAAAGATATAATTTACATCAGGGGCGTAAATAGGGGGCCATAATTGGATACGGCCATTGAGCCGTGCCCCTAGGATAATAACACACTTTGTGTACCTGTTCGTTGTATGGCTACATGGTTTGTTTGTAAATATTTGTATATAATAGCTTTATTGAGCAGCACTTGGATGTCTCCACATGGGGGGGGAGGGTGGCTATTTGCTCACTGCCTCGGGCTTTCGGTATATGAGTTTAAATGCAGGCACTGGAAAGAGGGAGCTAAGTAAATAAGTGAAGAGGATTACTCTGTGGGTTAAATTATGTAACAAATTGAGTAACATCATTTAATTAATTGTACCAACTATCAACTTTATTATGCCCACTATTCTTTTCCCTACCAGATAAGACTGTAGCCTGCAATAAAATTACTCATTCGGACATCGTTACCATATATAGGTTCTATGCGTTTCAAACTTGTACTGTATGTGCGCATATGTGTAAATATTGTAAATAAGTAATCAACTACCTTTTTGACTGCATCCCTATTATTTTTTGACCAACGTAAAGGGATTTTTATGCTCCATTCTCAACTAGTGAGTGTGGAATTTTTGTAAAACAAGTACTGATGTGAAGTGTACTAACACCACCTGTTTAATTAAATGTTATTTACTAAACTAACATTTAATATAGTAGCCTGATGGTATAGTGTACATTACTTATTTATCTTCTGGATCTCTGTATATTTATGAATTGGCCATAGATTTGAATGACCAATTTAACATTTTTATATGAATACAAAATGGTTTTAAAATAAATTCACAATAACATATCATAGCATTTAAATTTGGTAAACACGATGGGCAGATAGTTATTTAAGAGGTTAGCAGCAGAGAGACAAAGGTCTGATAAAGAAGTAAAAATGAAGAGGAGGCAAAACCAGAAAGTGAAGGAGAAAAACAGAATACAAATGTAGGCAGAGTAAGTGTCTCCGGCACTGGGGCAAGCTGCGAGAACTTGATCATGAACACTGTGAGGGGTCTGATCCGGAAGCATGAGCCCTCCGCAGCGACGCTGCAGCTGCTGCAGTCTCCGGAGTCGCAGCTTTTTGAGAAACAGCATCGGAGACAGTTAGTCTGGCTACATCTGTACATCTTGAGTGAACTTTGCCATCTTGTAGCAATTTTCTCTATTGTTGCAATTAGAGATGTCCCAATGTCTCACAGTTCATTTTGTGAATATTTTCAAACATTCTGGCGGAATTAGCATACTTGTTAAAGTGTTTGCCATTGTGTGTCACTGTAACAGGGATTTTGGCCTTACCGGCCTGCCCTGGCACCTACTTTCACATAGAGGGTTTAAATGACTATTGTTTAAGATTCTCCTTCTCCTGTCCTCACATTGGAGTGGGCAATTGTGCAGTAGATACAAATAGTTAAGACCCCCATGAGCCTTGCTGAAGGCAGGTGTCAGATGCACGTAGATATTTAGAGACGTTGAGGCTTGTTATTCATCAGTATCCCACTCCCGCTGTCACTGGGGGCTGATTACTGAGGCTGGAACTGTATACACATCCCTCATCAATGGTGCTTCATACAGTGCACTTCTCCGCCCTTTATGTAATAGATATGATTAAAGACAATAGAAAGTCGCACTGGGGATAATTGATGCTCAGCATGGCAATTACAAGCACTATCTAGCCGCCTGCAAACAGTTTGCCTTAGGCAGCTTAGTAGCCTCCAATTCCCATCCATAGAGAAAACACCATAGTATAACTTTTATTAGTACTACCAAATGGAACTCAAATAGGCTAGGATTTCTGTGTCTGGTATTTGCTGTAAACATTGTAAAGAAAATGTGCAGAATAATGTATCTTTCTTACCAGAATTTACAGTGCATATTTAGTTGTTAATCTAGGTACATTTCTATGAAATTTATATTCCTCTGATACGAGCCCTGAAGAAGCATTCACAGGTGAACCCTGCATTTGGCATTTTTTAGTAAGGCATTAAAGGGAGTCTTTTAAGTGAGAATATATAGTTAGACTATAGTTTGACTAGAGGTGACTGGGGACTTCATCTTCCTACAACCTCTTCTACTCAAGGCAACAAATGGTGAAGGGGAAGGGCAGTGGGAACAGCGCTAATGCAATATAATGAAAAATTAGTGACAATTAGACAACTAATAAATATAAATACCCCCCTAAATATTGAGGTGAAGGCAGCCAGGAAAAATAGGTGACACAAACCAGAAAACACAGTAAAAACAGATAAACCGGCGCCTAAAGGAAATAAAAATCTGACCAAATAAAGTCCAATTCAAAAGGCTGGGATGAGTTCCATGGAAGTGTCCTCAATGTAATCTTCTTTGTCTGAGTCACTTTCCTCCAGAGCAAATGGTACCGACCTTCTGACCAGTATGGCCACTCCTCTTTTCTTCACACGTGCTGATGCAAAGAACACTGAAGAGGAGGTTCTATCTCAAAATCCGGGTTGATCTTGTTTCCTGAAATGAATTTCCTCACAATGCTCTGCATATGCCCCCTTCAGTGCTCCCACAGTGGGTTTGGCAATTGGGAAAACACCTCTCAAAGCTGGCTGTGTGCTCCACTGTGTGCTCCTGCTTCAAAATCCTGCAATCAGTAGCACTGCACGTCCGCAGTGTAAGCTCCTCCCTCTCCCCCCAGATGGGTGCCTCCAGAGACCAAATGCAGGCACAGAAAGAGACAGGCTCCAGGGCACTCACAAACTGATCCTGATCACTTGCTTGATCAAACAAAAGGAGGTTCCTTTGAGAAAGACCAGCAAATGGTGAGCTACTCTGACCACAGACTTGACTAGACTTGTTAGCCTGCACATTTTAACCCCCCCCCACCTCTTTACTACTTATTTCACTGCAGCCTCTCCCAAAACTGACTGCACATAACTACCTCCCACACCCACTCAGCCCACTGAAACCCTGAATTGACCCTAGCATTGCAATGCAGCAAAACATTTGACAAGGGAAAGGCAAACCCCTTCTGTTTAGTCTGCACACACTCACTTTGCTCACAACAGCTCCATGCAGCACTACCTACCTCTGGCATAATGTACCTGCTATGTATCTTAACTTTGTTCTTTCTCATGGCCTTATGGAAATGTTACTCCCTCTATCCACTACAAACTCCTCCCTCCTGGCCCACACCCAACATCACCATACACCCTGGACTACTCAAAAGCCCTGCACTATCTACTGAATGTTGGTGGAGAACTCTAAAAACCAGCACACCAACCACCACACACACAAATGGCAAACATCACAAATTTACAACTTGCAAACAACTACTCAAATTTATAGCCATACTATTACTCTCTTTAGCAGGTGATATTGAACCTAACACAGGTCCTCCCATTTCAGCTCTGTCCCATACCCCTGAGAATTCCACCTTTAAATTCCAAAAAAGGGCTATCTGTCGCCCATATAAATATCTGGAGCCTGCTGCCCAAACTGGACGAACTAAGGGCATGGTGCCTGATGCATAAACCCGAAGCCATTGTTCTCACAGAAACATGGCTAACCCCTAAAACTACTGATGCAAATATTGCCATTCAGGTATACTCCATTTCTAGGAGAGATAGGTCAAAGAGAGGAGGAGGGGTGTTATTTTATATTGCAGACACCCTACAATTTACACTGTTAAATTTCCCCCCAAGCCCACCCTCTTTTGAAATCCTAGTTGGCAGAATCTGCCTCCCCTTTTCTAAGCCCATCTTGCTTGCTGGCATCTACCGCCCCCCTAAAGCCCCTCTACAATCCCTGACTGATATCACCCAGTTTCTTGGCTCCATTTCCTCTCTCAATGAGAAAAGTGAGCTGCTAGTTCTTTGGGATTTCAACTTCAATTGGCTTCACCCTAAAAACCACAAAATCCAGATACAACTCAAATCACATAATCTATCGCAACTCATTTCCCAACCCACACAGACAAACTTGAAATCGCACAACCATTCCTCACTAGAACATTTAGAAACTTTAACCCACAACAGTTTCTGGCTGACCTTACCAACTGCCGTTGGCACAGAATCGATTTAATTCCCGACCCTGATTCTGCACTTGACTATTTCCAATCCATGTTCTTAAAACTCTGTGATACCCATGCTCCTCTATGCAGAATAAGGGTACGGGGGGTCCACCTCCCTTAGGTTACAACAGACATTATAGCACTCTACCAGTTCAGGGATGCCTTGTGGAAAAGCTATAAAGTAACTGGTACTACCAAGGATCTCAATCACTACAGATGCCTGCGGGACATGTGAAAAGGCAAACAAGGCATGCAAAAGCACCATATTACTCTGACAATCTCAACCAGAATACATCAAACCCAGCTAACATCTGGAAGTTATCACCAATATATTCCAGCCTTCTAACAATCAACAACCAAGTAATATCACTAAGGGGGATATTACTCTGACAAACCCCACTGACATTGCAAATGCATTCAATGATTACTTTGTGGGGTGTGCCACTAACTTATTAGCGAAACGCAACCCAAACCACAAACCTGAATCTTATCCTGGGAGTACCCATATAGCCCCACCCCTCCCAAAACTGCCCACAATTTTCAATATGGCCCAGTATCCGAAGAGGAGATTAAACAAGCGCTCCTCAAATTAAAACCAAGCAGCCAATGTGGACATGACTTACTACAATCTAGGTTCCTACAACTTGGTGCCCCAGCCATTGCCAAACCAATTGCTTCCATAGTCAGCTCTATCCTATCTGCAGGCCATATCCCGAGACCTGGAAAACTGCCAGAGTTGTCCCAATCTTCAAAAGTGTGGACAAAAACACTGTCTCTAACTACAGGCCAATCTCCCTTCTCCCAATTCTATGCAAAGTCATGGAAAAATGTGTCCACCCCCAATTAAGCGATTACTATACCAATACAAATTTCCCTAGCCAATTCCAATCTGGCTTTCACCACAAACACTCCACCGTAACTACCCTGCTAAAAGTTTGCAATGAAATCCAGTGTGGAATGGAACGGGGACAACTCACTGGTGCAATATTGCTAGATTTTGCAAAGGCGTTTGATACTGTTGATCATGCTATCCTGCTTAACAAACTCCCCAGCTCTGGAATAGGGAAGTATGCTTTAAACTGGTTTCAGTCCTACCTATCAGGTAGATCCCAATGTGTCCATCTCAGGCTCTAACTCCAACCCCCTGGATATCACCTGTGATGTCCCACAAGGCTCTGTTCTGGGGCTCCTAATCTTCTCAGTGTTCATCAATGATCTTCCCACAGCTTGTAAGGAAGCCTCAATACACATGTATGCAGATGACACAATCTTATATGCACACAGCCATAGCCCCTCCGACCTTCAACACATACTTCAGTCTGACTTTTTGAGACTCGAAAACTGGATTTCCCAAAACAAACTGTTTTTAAACACTGACAAGTCTGTAACAATGGTGTTTGGGACCAAGACTAAATTTCTAAAGCTTCCAGTGACTGAGCTCCAGATCAGAACCAACGCTAACACCACCCTAGCTCCTGTCACTAGTTTTAAATACCTGGGCATATGGTTTGACTCCCACTTAACAATCGGGATGCACATTGATACCCTGACATCCAAGACCTATGCCAAACTAGGTGTACGTTACAGGAAAAAATCCTCTAAAGTCTGCTGGTCAGAAAGCGTATCGCACAGCAGATGCTAATGCTAATTATCGACTATGGGGACATAGTATATGGCTCGGCACCCCAAACCCACCTTAGCAAACTTGACACCCTCTACAATTCAATATGCCGTTTTGTTCTCCAATTCAACTACAACACACATCACTGCGAAATGCTCAAAGAACTAGATTGGTCATCACTCGAGTCTAGGCGCAAAGTTCACCTTTCCTGTCTTGCCTTCAAATACTTTCTGGGCAAGCTTCCCATCTATCTGAACAAGCTCCTCACCCCTACCACATGCAGCACTTATCATCTGAGATCAGACTCCAAAAAACTGTTCATGGTCCCAATGCTCAACAAAGTATCCGGCCTTTCTTCCTTCTCTTACTGTGCACCCCAAAACTGGAACAACCTACTGGAGACTCTCAGATCTACCACCAGTTTAAGTTCTTTCAAATCTAATGCTGTCTCACATTTTAATCTGGTCTGTAACTGTTTCATAAGCCTATAATATATAATTTCTTTAACTGTGCATGCAATGTCTTGTATATAATGTATACCCTTGTTCATTTATGTAACTGTATTTGTAACCATGTATTATTTGTCTTAACTCTATGCCCAGGACATACCTGAAAACGAGAGGTAACTCTCAATGTATTACTTCCTGATAATATAATAGGAAAAGCTGCGCACCACAATAAATAGAATCAAAATACTTGCAAAGACCGGTGCTCCTGGTTCAGGGATATCTGCCTAAAAGAATCCAGTATATGGAGAAAAATGGATGATCCAGGGCAACATCGGATTTTTCAAAAGAAATTTAATCAGCACAAAAAACACAACATTTCATCCTTCCAAGAGGACTACCAAGTGACAGTCACTTGACAAAGTCCTCTTGGGAGGATGAAACGTTGTGTTTTTTGTGCTGATTATATTTCTTTTGAAAAATCCGAAGTTGCCCTGGATCATCCATTTTTCTTCTTACTTCCTGGTAAAACATTTTCTAAATAAATAAATGCGCGCGTGGGCAACAGTACATGCACGCGCAGGACGCTCCCATTATGACTGCAGAGATACTGTGCGATTTAGTGATCCTACTGCGGCGTCCTGCCTCCAACCACGTGTGTATTAGTGCGCTCGAGCTAAAGAATCCTCTAGACAGCCGAGCGCTCTCAAGTTTGGGTATATAAATGTGTTTGTCTTACCCTGGTAGCCATGTACAGTGGGTCCTCTATGAGCAGCAATATACCAGATACACATCCGGGTAGCTCTCCGTTCACAGCATACCATACGGTGGGCGGGCTCTCAGTCTCCAAACCCTGTCAGAACGGAGACTTGTGTGGGCTACAGCTGACTGCGATGGTCAGCCTAGACTGCTGTCATTACTATTTGTAACATCACTAATAATGTGGCATCTGCACTGATACATACTAGAGATCAGTGCAGCTGCAGTCTCTAAACCTACCACTATCTATCTGAGCTCATATTTACAGCTTACTAATGTGGCCAATGTGGGCAACAACTGAGAATTATCACTCACAACTTGTTGCATCTGCAATGATACAAATTAGTGATTTTCTGTATGCAGCTACAGTGTCTCAGCTCTTGAGCATACAACTGACTTTTGTGGCCACTATGTGGGCAACAACTGAGAATCATTGTTAACACCTTATTGCATCTGCACTGATACAAACGTATGATCTATCCAGCTGCAGTGTTTCAGACTCTCAATATCTAATTTAAGATCACTACTCAGTATATTGATGTGGCATCTGCACATCTGCAGTGCATCACTCTGGACAAAAAAAGTATGCTGTATTAAGTGATGGAATACGTATTTTATACTATAAATATGCGTGGCATATGCACTGATACTGTACGGCTATTAAGAGTGGTGGAACTGTAATTGCATGATGTATAAATTACCGGATTACTTAGTCCCTATGAAGATAATCTATATGCCTATACATATGATATAGGTGTATTATTCCACCTATATGGGGGGCTAAGCAATATACCAGGACTGTGTGCTCCCTCTATGGGTATCGACACTAGAGACCGGTATAACTACTACCACACTCTATTCATCATTCCGAGTCTATATGCACACCATATTACTACTACTGGACAGTGATCCAGATTGACCATCATTTACTGAGTTTTGTAAAAGTATAGCTGATTATACATTCTGTCTACCAAGGGTATTGCTACTATTTCTATGCAAATGATACATCCTGCAATACTATGTAGTGTATATGGCTGGCACATTTAAGTAACAACTGATTGACATAGCCTGTGCAGTGTGGCGGTTCTGCTTTGGCAACAATATAATTACCACAGATACTGTGTATATTTTGGCAGTCCCTTCATTTGACATGATAGACATAGTGCACATATTCAACATTGTGTATTTACTCTATAGACTTTATATATGGAGTAATCTGCCTATCCGGTGTCTTTTCGTGATTAATTGGGTTTTGAATGCAACATACTACTAAATTGCATTTCTATCAGTACTGTGATTAACCCCTACCTCCATACTATCAGTCTCACAATTGGGGATTTTAAATCATTTCTTTTCACTGTATATATGTATTTGAGCACATACTGATGCAGCGGCCGTTATTCGAACACTTCACGCGTCATGTACATCGGAATTCCGATGTGAAACCGCGGGATGAATACCAGCCTTCCCGCACTAAGATGCGAGCGCGGCGAGAGCAGAATAATGAATTTTAGTGTTCTGGCTTTTAGAAACATGAAATTGACACAGTAGCACAGTTACACATTACAATTCATACGTTTTATTGCAAACAAAGAAACAGAATCCATGAAATTCAAACAAAACATCCGCGATAAGCGCGGGTGCCTGGGGCGATTGGCCGCGTTTCATGCTGCGTGGGAAACAGCAGAGAACTCAAAATCGGCGCTGAGATGTGTTTGAATAACGGCCACTTCATCCGCAGAAGAGTTTTATACTGTACTATTAAAATTGTATTATTTTATTTTAACTGGAATTACCCTTCTCAGAAGAATGTATCACTGAGCTTAGTGATCATTATTATTGACTAAGATATTATATCTTCCACATATATATATAATACTTGTGCATGGCTGAGTGCAATAATAAGGGTCTCTTTATGCTGACCATTCTGGATCAGTTTTTGTATATATCTTTGTATATTCCCCATGCACCCCATTCTCCTATATACCATTATCCTTGGAGTACTAAAGTTCAGCGGTTGTCACTCCCTTCCTTTACATTCCCAAATGCATATCCTTACATTTATCTGTATTAATCCTCACCTGCTAATTACTTGTCCAAGTTTACAGTCCAACCAATGTTTCTGGAGAAAAATGACATCCTGCTCTGATTTTACTAGAGAGCATGCTATGTAGGAGGGGGTTACTGCATCACAGAGCTAGAGTCCCAATACCATCTCTCTTCCTCTCCCCCTCCCTCTCTCTCCCCCTTTTTCTCACCCTCTTTCTCTTTCACGCTTACCCTCTTTCTCTCTTACTGTTCCCCACTTTCCTCACATATCTATCACTCTCGTCATCTTTCATTCCCTCTTACTCTCCCTCTTCTCTCTTCCACCTTCTCTCTCTCACTCTCTCCCTCTTTATTCTCTCCTTCCTTCTCCTTTTCACTCTCCCTTTCATCCCTTCTCTCTCTCGCTCTCCCCCTTCTCTCCTCCACTCTTCTGTTCCCTTCTCTCTCTCCCTCTCCCTCTCTTGTCTCTCTCTGTCTTTATTCCCCACTTCCCTTCTCTCTCTCACTGACAAAGCCTAACTTTCGCATTCGGACTACCTCCGCCGCTGGGGTTTGTATTGACAAACTCCATACCCACGTTCCCCAGGTAGGGCCTTGGAGGGAGGCAGAGTGGCTTCAGAAGTGCTAGAACTATGTTCCATGCAGTGTTCTGATGCGTACCTGCTCCACTCTCGATCTGCTCTATTGTTACTCTTTGTGATGATCAGAAGTTTCTAATTATGAGGGTAAGCCCAAGGTTTCCAGTAAACACATACTGTATATACACAAAACAGTAAGGAGTTTGGTTACTAGGGTCCCACAGTGCAGTATATAGATACTAGAGGCAGTTACCAACAGACTGTGTCTATGTAAGTGCATACGGGGTATAACCACTGACTAGAGTAGACCACAGTACAGCTACTTTAAAAACGGGGAATTTTTTCCAATCAGTGTTAGTGGCAACACAGTGATCACACTTTTATCATAGTACAGCAGTATCTAATGGGGCAGCTACTCAGACTAAAAGGACAAATAGAATATGCACAGGGCTAAAACAAAGATTTTCATTAGAGCATTAGTTTTTACATTTTTAAATACAAAACCGCTTTATAACTTACATCCCATCAACAAATAAGTAGCTAATGCCCACCAGTAGTCTAGTGGTTTCCCATCCACACAACAGATTCACGTGAGATTTGGTGCATTCATCACAACAGTGTGAAATATAAAAATACCGCAGATGGCATTAAGTTCTGTCTTGTGTATTACCTTTAACTTAAGGCAGCGGTGCGCAAACTGGGGGGCGCAAGATTATGTAGGGGGGACGCGGGCTGCTTGCAGGAGAACCTGGGGGGCGGGCAGAGCTGTGCACGGGTGGCCAGAAGCTCCGTGCTGCTGCTTCTATGTGTCTGTGTCTTGCAGAGGGGGCGGGGCTTCTCTCTACACACAGACGGCCCCTCCTTCTCTTCCTGTCTGCTTCCCGCACCAGTTTTCAGCAGCATGGGGGGTTGGGGGATCGGAGCATGTCGCCCCCCCCCCAGGTGAAATTGTGTGACTGATTGTGTGTGTGGGGGGGGGGATTGAGTGTGTGTGTGGTGGTGGGGGGGGATTGAGTGTGTGTGTGTGGTGGGGGGATTGAGTGTGGGGGGGGATTGAGTGTGTGTGTGTGGGGGGAATAAGTGTGTGTGTGGGGGGGATTGAGTGTTTGTGTGTGGGGGGGGGGGGGATTGAGTGTGTGTGTGGGGGGATGATTGAGTGTGTGTGTGGGGGGGGATTGAGTGTGTGTGTGTGTGTGTGTGTGTGTGGATTGAGTGAGTGTGTGTGGGGGGAGGGGTTGTGTGTGTGTGTGTGTGGGGGGGGGGATTAAGTGTGTGTATGGGGGGGTGGGGTTGAGTGTGTGTGTGTGGGGGGGATTGAGTGTGTGTGTGTGTGTGTGTGTGTGTGTGTGTGTGTGTGTGTGTGTGTGTGTGTGTGTGTGTGTGTGTGTGTGTGTGTGTGTGTGTGTGTGTGTGTGTGTGTGTGTGTGTGTGTGTGGTGATTTGAGTGTGTGTGTGTGGGGGGGGAGGATTTGACTGTGTGTGTGTGGGGATTGAGTGTGTGTGGGGATTGAGTGTGTGTGTGGAGATTGAGTGTGTGTGTGGTGATTTGAGTGTGTGTGTGTGTGGTGATTTGAGTGTGTGTGTGTGGGGATTGAGTGTGTGTGTGTGGGGATTGAGTGTGTGTGTGTGGGGATTGAGTGTGTGTGTGTGGGGATTGAGTGTGTGTGGGGATTGAGTGTGTGTGTGGGGATTGAGTGTGTGTGTGGTGATTGAGTGTGTGTGTGCACTGATTTAGTGTGTGTGGGGATTGATTGAGTGTGTGGGGATTGAGTGTGTGTGTGGGGATTGAGTGTGTGGGGGGATTGAGTGTGTGTGTGTGTAGGGATTGAGTGTGTGTGTGTGTGGGGGGATTGAGTGTGTGTGTGTGTAGGGATTGAGTGTGTGTGTGTGTGTGTGGATTGAGTGTGTGTGGGGATTGAGTGTGTGTGTGTGGGAGGGGGATTGAGTGTGTGTGTGTGTGGGGGGGGGATTGATTGAGAGAGAGAGAGTTTGTGTTGTAATGCAGTGGTGCGCAAACTGGGGGGACAATGAGGTGCAAGATTAGGGGGCGCAGGCGGCGTGCGGCGAAAACTGGGTGCGCGGGCCGGCAGACGCTGTACGCGGGAGGACGAAAAAGCTGTGCGCGAGGGGCGGCCAAGAAGATGTGCACGGGTGGGCAGCCGAAGATGTGTGCGGGTGGCTGAACAGGATAGTGCAGGTGACGGCCACGTGATGGTGTGTGAGCGCACGCACAGGGGCTTCGGAGGTACGGGGAGGAGCACGCCCGAGCACGGTGAAGTCAAACGCCCCTCCCGGTGTCTGCCCTGCAATAGCGCTGTGGTCCTGCTGTCCTCCGCTGGCAACCTGCTTTGCTGCGATCCTCTGCAAGTGAAAGGGTAGGCTGCCACGGTATCAATCATACTATGAATGTACAGAAATAATTTAAAAAAAAGTGAAAACACAACATTGAAAACGGAAAAAAAATAATAATACTGTAGGTAGGAGTGTGGATGACACTGGGGATAGCAAGACAAAGAGCAGGGAGGGGAAGGAAGAAAAAAAAGGGGGGGAGAGGGAAGGGAGGTAGCAAAGAGGTGGATGAATGCCCCCCAAAAGTATTGCCTTTGTGCACATACGCTCTCCCAAGCTTGGCGCTTGGGAAGACAAACAAAATTGACTTTGAAGTGCGCTCAGCAGCAGTCAATAAACACACAGCCACACACAGCCACACACAGCCACACACAGCCACACACAAATAGCCCCGATCCACGCTTGCAAAATTATGCAGGACACCCTGTGCTCATGCTTGGAGAGTTGGTCATGTCACCGCTCTCAGCAGCAGCGTGGACGCAGCCTAATTTTGCAAGCGCGAGCTGTTGAAATATGTAAGTATTTAGACATATTTGGATTTATATTGTATACCGTTTAATAAAGGTTTTTTTTGTTTTTTTTTCATGTGATTTTGATTACATCAGGCAGGGGGGGCCCGAGAAATTTTATGGATGAAAAGGGGGGCTCGGCATAAAAATTTTGCTCACCCCTGCCTTAAGGTACTCCAAACCCATAAGTCTGTGGGTACATAGGAATTGTAAGGGGCAGAGTCTGGGGTTGGTGTTACCCAATTAAACTTCCATAGCACTATTCTGTTTAGGACGCCAAGTTTAAAGATCCTTAGAAGAACTGTCTGGGTTTTATATAACCTGATGATCATGCCAGGCTGTCTACAGTTGCACGTAGAAAATACAAAAACAGCAGCCACAACCTAAGGAGCCAGGGTCAGAAATGTAATAAAAAATATATTTATAAGAACATCACCAAAAAGGAGGTATAAGAACCATCCTCTGCGTTTTGCACCTTGTGGGTGCTTTATCAAGGAGTTGCACTGCTGGTTTCAGATAAATGTCAGAAGATGATCTCCATACCTGAAACCATGTGTCAGTGTGTAGTCAGAAGGTCCTCGTGGCATTCATGAAGCAGGAATACAGAAGTTGCTTGGATGGCGGTGCAGCTGCCTTGAAAAAATTCGTAGGACCAAAATTGCAATGTGCTGGGTACAAAACGTTTAATGGCACATAAAAAAACAGCAACAGACAAACTCTGACGCGTTTCAGCCGCCAAGGGCCTTTGTCAAAGAGTATAGTATGTACAAGACACTTACAATTTAAATACCCCCCCCGTTCCCGCCCCCTATGATGATGTATCGGCACTCTCTGCCCCCCCCCCCTTTTCATTTGCTATTCCTTCCCTTTATCCATGATTTATATATACTGTTTATCCAGTCAGACATGCAATATAGAAATAATTATTGGGTTTATAAGGTCCAATTTTGAATGAGAGACTTCTGACTATACACTGATACATGGCTCCAGGTATGGAGATCATCTTTGGACATCAGCAGTGTGACTATAAACAGCCTAGCAATGATCATTGGGCTATATAAAATCTCAATTGTTCTTCGTGGGATCTTTAAACTTGGCATCCCAAACAGACCCGAATGGTTACACGTTCTATGTACCCACATGCTTGTGGATTTGGGGTGCCGTAAGGTAAAGGTGTAACGCTTGCGCTGCCCATGAGCAAGACAGGACCCCGGTACTGAGGTGGGGAAGTAGTAAACCATGCACCAACAGCAGCGGAAGCGTGCCTGTCAGGCGGATTCTCAAACGTAGCCGGGTCTGGGTTGGAGAGAGTGGGTTAGTGGATACTTGCCAAGGTCTTGGAATGGAGAGTTCAGAATAGTCAAGTCCGTTAGCCGTGGTCTGAGGTTGGAGAGGTCAGAATTGTGGAAGTCCGTATAGCCGTGGTCTGGGGTTGGAGAGGTTAGAATCGTGAGGTCGGTATAGCCGTGGTCTGGGTTGGAGATATCCGCAAGGTCGAGGGTAAGCCGGGGTCAGTATCCAGAGAGATTCCAAGGTCAAGCGGAGTCGGTACACGAAGGGTTAAACTGCAAGGTAAACACAAGACAAGGAGCAGGGCACAACGGACATAGGAGCTCAAGGCTACAAGAGGTTATGCTCCACAATGACTGGGAGTGAAAGCATGGTACTTATGGGAAACAGGAACCAATAGCAAGGGAGGCGGAGCGAAGGTGCGGCCTCCGCGGAGGCAAGCATTGGCTGCAGGAGAAAAGTGGGCTAATTGAATACTTGCCACGCAGCTGGGGAGCGGTGCACGTCGTCACATGTGCGCACCGCGTGTGAGAGAAGCGTGGCGCGTCCGAGGGGTAGAGCTAAGCTCCGTGGCACACTAGAAGAGCTGTGCATGCATTGCAACGCTCTGTAAGCAGAGCGGGGGTGCACGCACGAGCTGGTGCCAGAGCGGAGGTCTGAGATAAGACAGGTAAGGAGGGAACACGTCACAAAGGACGTGTTCCCTGATTCCTTGCAAAGGGTAATACATGAGATCTTACTTAATGCCATCCTGTATCTATACACTGCGCTGTAGGACCCTAGTAACCAAACTCATTACTGTACAGTGTATGCAGTATTTGTGTTTACATGAAACCTTGCTTATACTTCTTAATTCTGAAGTGGAAACAAAAGAAACAGCGCACAACGCCAAATAGTGAAGCAAGTAATACTATATATTAGTAATTACAGGGTAATAAATCTGCGTACATCAAAACAGTGGAATAGGTGCATTTAGTGTGTTTCACACAAGTTACCACTCAGCAACTGTTGTCAGAAGAGTCTGCAGCTTGCTTCTCTCAGCGGGGGCGCTACGTTGGTTCAGGAGCAGGATTAATGTCCAAAACCCCTCATCCCGCAGTACATCGCTCCCAAGGGGATTTCCCTTTACAGCAACCACGCTCCGTTGCAGGTATTGGTGCTTGGTGGGACCGCTCGCGCTTCCAAGCCGTCTGGTGCAGCTCGTGTGGCTCAGCGAGCAGATCCACTGTACGGGGGTAAGACCTCAGCTCTGCAAGGGTACACTCGGCGTGCCACGTTGTCTCTCCGTCACGGGATACTGCGTGATGACGTCACAGTCTCCCCAGCAGCGAGGGAACCGGCAGGGAGGCAGTCAAAGTCTCTCAAAGTCTCTCAAAGTCTCTCATATGCCCAAAATTACCACCGGGAGTAACACTAACAGGGTGAAGCCAAAGGAGGCAATGGCAATATTAAGGCACTAGATAAAAATCATCCAACATGTTTCGTAGAATAAACTACTTCTTCAGGGAATAATTTAGCCATTACCCAGAGGTCTTAAGTACCTAACAAAGATGTCTCATTGGTCAAACAATTAAAAATGGACCAATCATCTAGACTAGGTAATGGTTAAAGTGATAGGGAAGATGAAATCATTACTTTTAAAACAACAACTTTATTAACTACATACATAATAAAAAGATTTTATAAACATATACTAAACCTATTGCTAAATTATTCCCTGAAGAAGTAGTTTATTCTACGAAACATGTTGGATGATTTTATTGCTAAACCTATCGCTAAATTATTCCCTGAAGAAGTAGTTTATTCTACGAAACATGTTGGATGATTTTTATCTAGTGCCTTAATATTGCCATTGCCTCCTTTGGCTTCACCCTGTTAGTGTTACTCCCGGTGGTAATTTTGGGCATATGAGAGACTTTGAGAGACTTTGACTGCCTCCCTGCCAGTTCCCTCGCTGCTGGGGAGACTGTGACGTCATCACGCAGTATCCCGTGACGGAGAGACAACGTGGCACGCCGAGTGTACCCTTGCAGAGCTGAGGTCTTACCCCCGTACAGTGGATCTGCTCGCTGAGCCACACGAGCTGCACCAGACGGCTTGGAAGCGCGAGCGGTCCCACCAAGCACCAATACCTGCAACGGAGCGTGGTTGCTGTAAAGGGAAATCCCCTTGGGAGCGATGTACTGCGGGATGAGGGGTTTTGGACATTAATCCTGCTCCTGAACCAACGTAGCGCCCCCGCTGAGAGAAGCAAGCTGCAGACTCTTCTGACAACAGTTGCTGAGTGGTAACTTGTGTGAAACACACTAAATGCACCTATTCCACTGTTTTGATGTACGCAGATTTATTACCCTGTAATTACTAATATATAGTATTACTTGCTTCACTATTTGGCGTTGTGCGCTGTTTCTTTTGTTTCCATTTCTCAGAGTGTGGGGGGTGCTGAGCCACCCCCTGTGTTTATAGCAGCAGACGCCTCTACAAATACACGGTTATGTGATATAATTTCTTCATATATACACCCTCACTGTGGTTATTGTGATTTATTTCTTGGTCACTTATTTATGTGGTTTAGTCACTGCACTATATTTATATTCTAAATTTTGGGTTAGATAGTAGCGCACAGTATTTTCTCTGTTTTTTAATTCTGAAGTGTTTGTGTACAAAGTTGTCTGCAGAGCTGGGCAGCCGAGGAACACAGTAAAGCTCTTCACTTCTCCACATTACAAAGTAGCTTCATCAATTGCCGTGGGAACTTCTACTTGTGGAGCCCGTTTCTGGATAGGAGATTGGAATGACTCCACTGATTGCCATGGAAATGTATAAATTAACCAGTTTTTCAAAACAAGAAACATTTCATTATAGGTTATTTATTGAAAATTTTGACTGTTCAACCCAGATAAAACATAAAACACTTTGAGCTTCGCTAATTACTATATTTATGTTGTTCTCTCGTTATTCTCAGAGTACCCATAAACAATATGTACTTTATGAATCAGCCTGAAGTTCTCATGCTATTTATGCACTTACAGTATGTACCCTGTGTGTTTTGAATAAGTTTTCCCCTGCACACTCACTTTTGTATTTTGGTTGGCATCTTTGCAACACTCACCCTTGCCCCCTCTCTGTTTTTTATGCCATCTTGTGGTATTTAGTTTGTGGCACTTAACATTTATAATACTCCTGAAGAAGGTCCCCCTGAAGACCAAAACGTCAGGCTATGTAGCGTCAGAAAGAGCAATAAATACTTTATTTAATATAGTTTTGTCCTGTGCTGGTAACTTGACCACTCTCTGTGATCTAGTTGATTGATACCAATCCCTTCATAAATATCTGTCCTTATAATAGGTTTCAAATCTTATTTAACATATAAACATACTTTAACACCTCTTCTTTTTGCTCGGTCCCTCCTCAAAAGTGAATAATCTTCTAGATTAACTGTCTAGTGTGGTTTTATCTCACCATGTTTCACACGTTTTATCTGCTAGATTTATTGCATTAACAAGCATGCAACTGGTTGTTGTCAGTCTACACTAATATATTAATTGCTATAATATCTTTTAGCTTAATTGCTCCAGTCTTTCTTGTCATCTCATGTCCACCTTAGTCATTGTAATTTTTTGTAAATTAGTGTAATTTAAATTTTTAAAATGGGTGTCTCCCAACTTGCTGATCTATCGCTGCCCACTATTTCTCCCTCATGACCCATAGCTATTTTCCTGTTCCTATCTATTTTGTCAAGCCTGTCCCTCCACCCTGCTTCCCCTTTAAAAAGAAAATTTTAGCCCAATTTATTTAAATGGAGCTGAACTCTTCTCTAGCAGTGGGAAGCCGCCTCACATTCAAATTAATGGGACTAAAATCTCCAGGACCAAAAAGCAGCTTCTTTGCATGTTGAATAAGGCACAGAGGTCCATATTTACTAAGCAGTGCTATTCCATAAGATATCGTAACATTCCTACCGCATAGCTAACACCTAAGGTCTACTAAGTGCTTAGTACAGTCTCTACTTAACATATTTATGAGTTGGCCCCAATGATTTTGAAGGGGTTAAATGAAATATAGATTCCAAGTTACCCCACTGCCCATCTTCACGGTCTCCGCAAGCACCGTGGAATGAATCCACAAAACGAACAAGTCTTCTTACCACATCCACATGGTGTTAAATAAAACCCCACAGAAACAAAAAAATCCTCAGCCAAACGATATGACCCAATCCATGGCACCTCCTAAAGGCCCATAAAAAATGGGGGGGGAAATCAATTTCAGGGTCTGGATGGGAGTTATCCTTAAATAACAGGACATTTCCCAATACTAATGAGCTCCATTAGAACCATTGTTTTTGCATAGAGTATGGCGTTAACTCAGGAAACATACCAGAGCTTAGTAAATTTGGGCCTTAAAGAAGCAATTCTGCTTTCCTTTTTGTTTTTTAAAATAGGTTTGGAGCAGGGGGCCTGTGGCGCAGAGCTGTATTCATTTCAGCTCTGGAGACCCCCCTGTTTCCTGAGATACTTACCTCCGTATGGGGTGCCGATGGCATATCTCGCTGTACAGTGTGTGGGGAACATAATGGCGGCTAAAACGTTCTGTGTCACGTGGGCCAATAGGAAGCCGTGACATCATCCCTTGCTATTTCCTATTGGCTCACGTGATGAGGACTTTTAAACCCTCACAGCTGCTACCTGTACCCACTACGGGGGTAATTATCTCGGGAAGAAGGGGATTCCCGCAGCTGAAATAAATTTGGTTAAGCTCTGGAGGCCTCCTGCTTCCCACCTATTAAAAAAATGAACATGTTCTGCATTAAGGTGCTGTTTTAGAGCAGAGAAGAAGCTGTTCAATACAGTGTCCGAGATTGGAGCATTTTGACATTATATTCAAAATCTTGTTAGCCAGTTTTCAGTTGTAAGTGGTTATAACCCAAGTGTAGTGGTATAGTTTTAGCTTTGGAGACCACACCATTCACTAAGCTGTGTTGAAATGAGAATACCACAATTGCAATTCAGTTTTAGGGACATATTCCAGTAGCTGCGTAATTGTATGTGTCATCACGTGATTTGACAAAGCAATAAGTAGCTGGAAAACATTTCTCATCTCTAGAGATGGGCGAATCCACCCAAATCCGATTCCCGGATTCTCGCTGATGTTATCACCCAAAATTCGTTTCGCAGTGTAAAATCCGCAAACAGATTTGGGTGGTTTCAATCTGCGTGGACTCATCAAAATACGCCATTGAATACAACCTGTGGACAGATTTGTAGAATCCAATCCGCGGATTCAGCAATCTGTTGGTGGATTTTTAAGAATCCGCCAACGGATTCCTGAATCCACGGATTGGATTATACAAATCTGTCCACGGGTTGCGTAATCCATGGAGTATATTGGTAATAATAATAAAAAATGTACACATTGCGATTCGCCCTTTTTGACATCCACTGACGTCCTCATACCAAGGGAACCGGCCAATCCATTGCAGGTCCAAATTTCACCCCCAAAATGTGCCCATTTCTACTCATCTCACCATATTCCATAAGATTTTCCGCTTCTAAAATATCACGTTTATTAAAATCACATATTTTGAGCAAATAAACATACAGGGCAAATAGTACGATATTGATTTCGTTTTATTTATTTTTTAAGAGAACTAACAACATATATGGGGACATCCCTCAACAAAGCCACATTAAGTAAACTGGACATTTTAAAATTACTGAAGGGGGCAATGAGTTCTTTATTAACAGAGGTACTAAAATACAAATTGGCAACATTTGTGAGATTGATACATTTTGACCTTATCACACGAATTTGCACAGCCAGAATTACACCACGTATAAAAAAGATAGGTTAGGCAATAAATCGCAAAACACGAGCATTGCATTAAAAATAAATGTGTAGCACATTTTACTTGCAAGATCATCACTGCCTTAAAACACAAATGCGCAGGGAAGCATTGTATGTGTATGTAACACCCATCCCTCCTCATAAGGGAGATTTGGCTGATACGGGTGTTATGGTGCTAACCTTTTTAGGCTTACAAGAGGCCTCAGCCTCCACGCTTGGGGAGCTATAAGCTAAGCTAAGAGCGCGAGGCCTCTGTAAATGTACTCACCAGCTTCTTGTCCACGCGTCTACATTGCAACGCCGCGTTAAATGACGCCCGTTACCATGTAGACGTGATGTCAAATGATGCGGCGGGTCGCGTGATGTCACATGACCCCGCAGCGTCATTTGACGCTTCATTGAAGGTAAGTGGGGGCGTGTTCGAGCAGAAAAGCCGTCAGGGGGCGCAGCGCAACAAGTTTGCACACCCCTGCTCTAGACCACTAGTAAAAACACTGTAAAATAAGCATGCATTAAATACAATATATAGAAATATGAGTTTTCCCTTTAATATGAACCAACATGGAAATCCAGTCCTAAATTACTATGGAAATAATACGTACAGTACTTAGAAGGAAAGTCTGTTGCTTATCATTGAATAGACATTTCTTATTCTTGTACCAATCCACAGCACTGGTATTTAGTGTGCAAAGATATATACTATTTTAAATAAATTCCTTTCTCTTAGCCTCCAGTCTATCATGTTTAATGAAATTTCAGAAATATTACATACATATTAATAAATCAGGTCTACTGTATCCTTGACAAAAGATTGTAATTAAATTTTACCCCCGTAAGGAGTTTAATACAGAGGCGTTAGGACAGACTTTATGATCGCCCGAAGCTTAGACGTCAGCTGCTTTTTATTCTTGCTGATATTCTAATTGTAATTAGAAGAATTTACATGGTATATTGGAGCTGTATATAAACTCCCACTTCACAGCAGCTAAAAACCAACAACAGGGAGTGTTTTTATGTATTCTGTTTGTTACTTTATAGTTCTGTACCCATTTACAAAATTGTAGATTTCAAATAGCCCGCAGCATTTATTTTCTACCCTAGGTATTCCCTTTTAGTATGGTACTGTATGTAAAATATTATCTCTCCCCTCCAACATCCAAAAGGTGGAATGAAGCAACACTTTGCGCATTTTCACAAGGCGCAGCATATGGTGCAACACAATATATTCTGATTTTTCTCATCTCATTTTCTTCCATATCTCCAACCTGACATATTAAATGTATTATCGCATTATGCCTGACTACCTTCAATGCAGTCTGGTAAATCTAAATGAGGAAACCAAATTGGAAGCAGGGCACTACGGATTTCTGCAAAAAAAGATTATTTATTCAGCCAATATTCAATATTCAATATTCAATATTGGCTGAATAAATAATCTTTTTCTGCAGAAATCCGTAGTGCCCTGCTTCCAATTTGGTTAGCTGATTCTGGAGTGTTGACAGGGATTCCCTGAACCAGAAGCACCGGTGACTATTACATAGATGCTTTATTCTGGGCAGCAGATATCTGCTGTATTAAATCTAAGTGAGGCCCATCGCAAAACAGCTTTTTTGGCTCAATATTGGAAATCTTATTTTAAATAGTTTTTATGTGCGCCTATATATTAAAAAAAAAAAGACTAGAAGCCCCAGTGCTACGTCCAATATCACAAATTATATAGTTAGATACTTATCTGTTTTTCTTTTCAGAAGTGAGGGTCATTTAGTTAAATTCTTTGGCCAAAGCATTTTAAGCCGGCAAACCATGCCACTGTATCCCCTCTTTTGCAAGTCCTAACACTACTGTACATGTAAAAAGCTCTCCTAACCTCTCTAATGGAGGGAGAACTGTCTTAATAGACTGGTCATTCACAGGTGCACAACAAGAACTGCCATTTAGTGGGATAAGTGATCTTAAAACCAGGGAGGAAGGGTCACAAACCTCCAAACAATTGTTACCAATTGAAATCTACAGACACACACACACAACCCGCGCGAGCTCAGTGTGCCCAAAAAACAAGAAAAAATGCATCAAAATTGTCCACCATGTTCAGTTTGGTGTAAACCTTATAAAGTCTATTGTTAACTCACTATTAAGTTGCTATTGTATGTATATAAAAAAAATTTGGGGACACACCATGCATGTTTAATTATATAGCTTAACAAAATTTATTATTTTCATAGTATGACTATTAAAAATAATATTAAAATAATTATTTACAGTTACGAATACTACTTGTAAATAAAAAAATACACTTAAGTCTTCATACTGTACGTATGAAGCAAATGTTATGAATGTTTGTACTCATTTTTAGCACTAATATTTTGATACAAAAAACATGTGATTTTAGTACATACAGATGTAGCTGCAAGACTTACTGTCCCGTGTGCTGCTGCCACGCGAAGTCACGTGACCGTGGTGGACACTGCACAAGACGATTAACGCTGCAGGGATCCCATTCAGAAGCATGGACCTCTCACAGCACGATCGGGGCAGACACTGTCCCGGAGATTCGGACCTTTGCTTCTTTGTCCGCGGCGCCAAGGACAATATGTCTTGCTACATCTGTAGGCTCCAGTGTTTTCTCATGAAAAAGGTTCAGCATGCCAGCATTACTACTTGCTATATACTGTACTAACAACATAAGCAGAGCCTCACCAGAATTTTAGCAGATACACAAAGAATAATTTAACCACTGAATGTGTTATGGATATCTTGCTCCCTGCCCCTTCATTCAAGCGTCAGTGATTATAAACGGTAGTTAGGTCAGCAACGCTGTAGGATTTGGTTGTTACTCCATGCAAAGGTTTGTAAGAAATGCATAGTTTGCTGGTGGACAGCCAGAAACTAAGAATTTGCCATAAAGGCACAGTCAGCCATTGATCTATAAAAATATAAACAATGTTAGTGATTTCAGTTTCTCTTACTCCTTCAGATGTACCTTATAAAACACGTATGTCACATTTTAAAACCAAGATGTATATTTGGCACAGGACAATTTTCGTAGGTTTTCTGTAACAGGTAGTGATTTGAGCCATTGGGATGGTGTAAAATAACTTTTCCAGGTGACTGTCCACTATATATCATTGTTTTGGTAAAGAACGTAGGAAAGGAATACTGTGGGCATTGAAGACATGAACCAGCATGCTCATTTGAGTTTTATTTCTATGAGAGAGTTTTCTCACATTTTCTCAAAGTATTCTATCAACATAACAATTCTTTTCAAAGCTATTATTGTAATAGGTACATTATATGTAATTCAATTATTGCAGTACTAATTGCATGGTCTAGTTTGTGTGCTACAACTATTGCTTGTTTGGAATATGTCCTAGTATATTTATAGCATCTCTTGATCTGGTGTACCGGTTGTTAAATTTTACCTTCAATAAAAGAGGGAAGGGACACACATGTGTAAAGTGTCTTTTATACAAAAAACATGCGGAGATATAGTAAATATGGTGCATCTCCTATGGAACTCAGATAAAATTAATAATATCAGCATTATTATGGATTATGATTAGTCCTCTCGATTTTCCCTTTTTCATTTGTCTGTATCCTCCATGTTAATAAATGTTCCAGTACTGAGAGTTTCCCAAATGTAGATATACAGGTCAGGTACTCACAAATAAAAGCGACTCATTACACTTCTTCATAGTTAATCAGAGGAAGAATTGATCCCCTACCCGGCATGGTATATTAGCATCCGAACTGGCTCAATGGTGGCACACCGTGTGTAATTCTTTGGGACATATTCAACACTCTAAAATAAATTGCAAAAGCTGTATTAGAAAACCAATGTTTCAGTCCTACTCAGGGACCTTAATCAGGGTTTATAGTGTAGTATCATATAACTTTGTCCACCTATACTAATATATTACATTGATTATCATGTTGTGTTATATGTGCAAATAATATAGCATAACCTAAGAAGAGTGGCAATATCTTTAATATTTATGAGGTTTAGTCTTACTTACAGTACACCTGGATTAATACCTAGAAACAAAAGGGCCTAAGGCTATGGGAAAAGTAAAGGGAAATTCATCTTGCAATTTGATGCAGAACTGCAAGGCAATTAAATAAAGGGAGACACTAATATTAATAATATAACATAAGGGAAGAGCTTATCTTCACTCACATGTAATTTTCAGCCTAGTAATCATCACGGTAAATTCCCACTATTGATATTACTATTAATATTAATGTAGAATATTTCAGAAATGTTATTACGGATGCCAAATGAATGAATAAACTATATAACAATGTAGTTTTGCAATGATGAAGTTGATAAGATTGTGAGTTACAAGTATATCCAATGCATGAGTTATTATACTAAAAGATTAAATAGAAACCAAAGGCCCATATTTAGTAAATGGAGCTAGTTCATACTGTATGGTCAATACAGTAATTCTGCAAGCATACAAGTAGAAATGGGAAATAGCAAAGAGAACGGAGACTGATCCAGTGCTCAAGAGAATCCAAGACAATTATATTGCAATAACGATCTTCCCAATTATAACATGTTCATGACTTGATGTAACCAGGTATTGAATGGTCATTGATGCTCACAGTTTAGGGTATGTCAATGGCGAATAGATGTCTTAGGATGCAAAGAAACCATATGATAAGGGAAAACCTTGCCCATATATCTTAACTGTCCAAAAACCCTTAGAGCTAGACCTCAAATAAAGCAATAGTTGGAACCCCAAAGGGTACTCACGACCTGTGTTGAAAGAGTCCTGCTCTCAGCCCGAATGAGGAAACAAAAGAAATTCCTCCTGGCGTGGGAAGGAAGATGGCGGTGCACTGCATGTCAAGCGATGCGTTCCAAAGTGAAGGAAATGCGACGGATTTTGTCGCATTTCCTTCACTTTGGAACACATCGCTTGACACGCAGTGCACTGCCATCTTCCTTCCCATGCCGGGAGGACTTTCTTTAGAAATGGGAAATAGTTTTAATATGAAAACGTTGTACTATTCTCTGCATCTTCTCACAATACAGAATACCATTGAATTATTGAAAATATTACTTTGAGCCATGAGTACTATGAGGTACACCAACTTCTTTTGATATGCAATGTGAAAAGCATACACCTGGGTTTTCAAAACCGGACAACAAATATTTTGTAGAATATATTAATATAAGTAGGAATTATTTAGGATACATACAGATGTAGTAAAACTTAAGATCTTCGTTGCGGCTTCCCCCAACCCCCCCCAACAGTCTTACTACATCTGTATGTCCTGTTGAATGGTCAATCAGGAGAGCTAAAGCCTAGCACCATTTGGTAATTGTAGGCCAGGGTATCATACTTAGATTTTACTTCGGGAGTTTCTCACAAGTTTCTCACTCTTTTTCAGGAAGAAGATGTTCGTGAGAGTCGATTTAATTTTAGTGGATATGGAATGGGTCACTGCCTACAAGTTAAAGATGGCACTGTAGTGAAGGCAGCTCCCCCCATCCCTCCTCCAGTTCAGCCAAAAGATGCAGATTCGATTAAAAAGAAATTTGTTGATCGTGCAAAAAGGATTGATACAATATCCCGGGCTGCCTTCCCGCTGGCCTTCCTCATCTTTAACATATTTTACTGGATTACATACAAAATCATACGGCATGAGGATGTTCACAAGAAATAAGCCACTTTTGTAGGGAACTGAGAGCCAAAGTGTGCTTGTAAATAAACAGTGAAATATCTATGTCCTTTAGACTGGTTTTATATCCACCTACTCCTCAGAGAAAGCAGGAAAAGGAAAGAAAAGACGATTGCAGATAAAACGAAAAAGAATATCAATTCTGCTCGAGTGAAATGAGTCTTCTTCTGATGAGGAACGATGTCTACTTTGTTCAGTTTGCTTTTTTGAGAAACTGCATTAAAGAACCTTCTTTAAAATGGGGCCAAATTTAACCAACACTGCCACTGAGATGTTATCTTAAAACAACTCACTTAGAAATAAAAATAATAAAAATTATAAAAATGTTATCGCACCATGGTAGTGAAATATCTAACAGGTTGCCATTTTGATATTTATGGTGGCTAAAAATCTTATGAGATGAGGACCAAATTTTTTAAGGGAATTCTGCCTTTTTATCTGAAAGAAATCTACTGAGCTACCGTACATTTCATCACCGTGTTAGTACAGTGTTGCACCAACAGTTTTTTTTGTGTTGTAAATTACTTCAATATATATATGATTTATACTTTAATATCTCTGTGAGTGTGAATTTGAAACAGTTCTTGCTTTACTATACTATTCTAATATTTGGATTCAACTTGTGTAACTGTGTGGTTTCTTTGACAGTCAACACTTTTAAAATACAGTGAAAAAGCCCAAATAGTTTTTCTGTTTTCTTTTTCTGCACTGGATCCATCTAAAGTATTTACAGCTGTTTTTACATTAAAACTTGAAGTGCCAAACCGTAATCTACCATTTGTGCTAACCTTGTTCACCATAATATTTATATAAAACGTTTTGAAATGGTGTAGCTCAGTTTAGCTTTATCACTGCCGTCAATGTAGCTGCAGTCGATTTGCTCCTTCGGTAGAGTGTCAAAACTTGTTTACAGACCAACGATTTTTATCTTTCTCAAAATGGCTGCCATTTCAAATATAATTGATTAACCTAAGAATTTTAAAACTGTATTGTGGTTTTCATATCCTGATATTAACCTTTTGTTGACATACCTACGTGGTTTAGGGCCTTGTCTGATACATGTTTTAAGTAAAAAATAAAATATAAAAGGGTATTTTTACTTACCCAGAAAAAGACCTTTACATGGAAAAAGATTTAACAAGGAAATCAAAATTTTACACTTGCTGTAAAACATTTTATTTAAAAAAAGTGATCTGTTCAATTTCAATAAAGCTTAATGTGTTACAATGCTGTACATTTTAAAGCATCTTTATTTAAGTATGAATAATGTATGTTCCTTCTCAGTTTGAAAGCTTTGCTAACAAGATAATGCACCTCAAACATTGTTTACATTATGCAAGATTACACAGTGTTGGAAAAATAATCGTCAACCTATTTGTTGATACAGCTCAGTAAAACAACACAAAGTATCAAAGGTGTTTTCTTATTATCCTAGTCACAAAATGTTATTTTTAAGGGAGAACATAATCTCAAATGAATGATTTGTTTCCAACGGTCGCGCACATGTACCCTTCCTACACACAGCAGCTGCCCCTACTGCAATTGCGTTCCTGTGCTGAAAAACGCAAGAATGAACAGAAGGGTCCCTTTGTAAAATTAGTTTGTGCTACCAATAGATTTACAGGAAAATAATTATCTATTGAATGCTAATAAATAAGGGGAAGAATGGGGGACACATGCACTGATGTTTTGTGGGGTTTTTTTTAATTGGTTTTAGACGTGGTTTTGGTGCTACAATTTTACCCAACAACAGTGTAATGTAACAGTGTTGGAAAAAAAATGGAATTTATAGGCTGGGGTACGAGTAGAAAGTAGATGGGGCTATGTGTATGCCAATCACTTTATCCAACAACAGTGACCAATAATATTAGTAAACTTAATATAAATATTATACAATTATTATTTAACTTATTATAATATAATAATACATCTAATATATATATATATATATATATATATATATATATATATATATATATATATATATATATATATATATAACAGGGACCTATATTAAACATCTTCACAGTTCTTGAACTAAAATAGTAGGAAAAAACAAAAACGTGGCTGACAACTGTTAGGATAATCAATATTGACCAACACTCTCCTTACTTGCCAAAAGTTTAAATCAGGCACTCCATTATCTCTCCCCGTGCAATCTCTACTTAGTGTAGCGAAGAAGCAGCACAGCAGGAGTAGTGTCCAGATATATGCAAATCACACGGTTTATTCAATCATATGCAGAGTGCAAGAGCAAGCACTATGTTTTGGGGGGGGGATACATCTTCCTTTCATCAGGTGCATGATGAAGGGAGGTTGCACCCCTCCATCCCCCTCCCCTCCCCCCGAAAGCAGTGCTTGCTCTTGTACTCTGCATATGACTGAATAACCCACGCGGTTTGCACATAATTGGACACCACTCCCGTTGTGCTGCTACTTGGAATCTTTGTCTTGGGACAACTGTTAGGACCTGATTTCTTACACTTAATACCTAGCCAGAGCTGAGGAGATTTGCAGCTACAAATATAGCTTCATTGTCCACATGACTTGTAGTATTAATCTGTGCTTCCAGGCAAAACAGAACCAAATTAGAAGGGGGAAGGTTTACATAATGTCCAAAGAAATACCAAAATACAGGAGTGGCCAACTCCAGTCATCAAGGGTCACCAACAGGTCAGGTTTAAAGATATCCCTGCTTCAGCACAGGTTGTTCAATCAGTTGCTCAGTCATTGCTCAGATGTTGACTGAGCCACTGATTGAGCCACCTGTTCTGAAGCAGGGATATTCTTAAACTTGACCAGCTGGTGGCCCTTGAGGACTGGAGTTGGCAACCCCCGCCATAGTACAGCCAGTCTCCTGATAGCTCCATATGGCAAATAAACTATTCATACTACTATGTACATCATTTGTAACCATTTCTATACTTTGTTTGCCTTCAAATCAATTAATTTTCCCCCAAATAAATGTTTTATTGATTTATTATACATTTACAAACCAGAAGCATATTACAATGCCTCAAAAAGTTTATCATATTGGTTATACAAACAGATGTATGATATATATATAACAAAATAATATATTTAAAAACTTAAAAGTGCTATTTCGTGATAAATACAATCAGTGAATATTAATTGTGAAATACAATGTGATAAATAATGTCAATTTATAACAAAAATAAAGCTATCAATGTATACTGTATGTGTATCTTGTGTGAACAATATTAAAGTTGTTTAGCAGCCTAGGTAAAAAGGAGTCTCTTTACTCCCTGGAATAAGAGCAATAGAAAAAAATCCCTTGGCGCATAAACTTAGATTGACTTTTACCGTCAATAGATTTAAGTATATAGTGGTCACCGAGTTTCCTGAGAACAAAGCATATATCTCGTACAATTTACATTTATTAAAATACAAATAAATACAAATGAAAGCATATTCAACACTAAATCAGTAATAACACATTGGTATGCCCTGACCTTAATAAAGCTTATAGGGTAACCTAATATTTATAGTTGCAGCTGATGTTCTGTTTGGATATTCCGTAGATGTTAATGTCCAGAATTTAAAATAAATGTTATATTGTACTATTGATATCCAAAGAAGAAAACAATATGCATTGTGGTTGTTATATTTCAAATTCAGATGTTGATGAAAAAATTCCTTGTAAGTTTTATATTTGTTTAATTTTGCTTAGTTTTCCTTATATAGGGAGCAATTTATTGGATAACTTGGAAAATGGTATGTGTGCGCGCGTCAGTGTGTGTGCACGCGCGTCAGTCAGTTTGAGTGTGGGCGCGTCAGAGTGTGTGCGCGTGTGTCAGTCGGTTTGAGTGTGTGCGCATCAGTGTGTGTGTGCACGCGCGTGTCAGTGTGTGTGTGTGTGTCGGTGTGTGTGTGTACGTGGGCGTCAGTCAGTAAGTGCGCATCAGTCAGTGTGTATGAGCGGGTGCGCGTCAGTCAGTCAGTGTGTGCGTCACAGTTTGGCAGTGGGCATGGCGGCGTCTCTCTCCAGATGGATCTGCGTCCGCACGATGGTCCCCACCGCCCCCAGCTGTGCACGAGCAGGGGATGGAGTGAGACAGCGACACGATCTCAGATTGGAGAGGATCAATTGTAGAAATCTGTCTATTAACATACTGTTTTTTCTTTGTATCTCTCCTATGTTTGGAAATTCCGCTAGAGTCTGTCCGCCGGAGGTCATTCTTCTTTTTTCCTATAACTTTTTTAAGGCTAATTAAGTATTGTTCACGTGTGTTTGATTGGTCTCCACCACAATTGGAGACTTACAGTATACAGTACACTAATTTGATTGGCTTAATTCATATCATTGTGGGTATATAAGATAGTATATGAAGTTGTACAGCCAGTATCCCTGAAGAACTCGAAGTATAACAAAACGCATTGGGAAGTGTCACTCGAAGAACACCGTCCTAGGATCAGCATTACCAACAATCGGCAGCCTTCCAGAGGTCTTTCTTCTTTCCCCAATTGAAACGCAGATGCGGGAGTGAGCAGTAAGTAGAGGCAGTGTGCACTGTATGCAGGTTGAAGCTGGGACACGACCAGGGATGTATTCGAGAGGGTGAGAGTGTGTCCCAAATACTCGCTGCTTTAACATAATAGGGAAAGTGTGAGTGTATTTCCATAACATTTTTGTCTGTTTTTATAGTGCAACAAACAATATTATACTATTTGGGTGTTAGCTGTCTTTCTATGAGGAAACCCACTCCGAGGACACCATCAGGAATCGCAAGTGGTTTTTCAACTGTAGCAAATACAGTGTACAATTACTGGTTTGTGGGAGCCAATCTCCAACATTATTGCACATAATTATTAGTGGTTTTCACGATTATATTTGAGCACATTTAGATGTTCTATTGGTTGGCGCCGGTACACATTCTTTGCAGAAACCTTTTGAATTTGGGTGGATTTTTGAGAGTAACAAGCCCCTAATGAACAGAATTAGGAGATTCACTCTATGAGCCTCTCCTTTATGCTGTCACCTTGTAGCTGAGCTGTCACTAGGGTTGCCAGGTGGCATGTCCAAAAATACTGGACAAAATGGTGAAAGGTGTGACGCGTACGAGAATCGTTGTTGAGGAAGAATGTTATTTATAAATGACCTGACTGTTACAGTATGTAATTTGAATGTGCCTAGGGGGTTGGGGTCTAGAGTTACCGGTTCCCCAATAAATGTGTCTGGGAATCATTCTTGATTCTTGGATACATGTAGGCACATTGTCCCAGCAATACAGTGGCGGCCGCCTTTATCCTAATGCGGCCGTATCGGCGCAACTCTGATTACCGCGGGCAGATGCAGTATTTATTTTTCCGGCATTGTAGCGCTCGTAATATTGAATGCATGAACGTGAATGCGGTATGAATGTGGCATGAACGCGGTGAAGTGCGGTGAAGTGCGTGGCATTCGGAAAATATCCCCGAAAAAATTCGGAGATGTTGGAGAATAAAAGGGGCCGCGGCTATACTTCCCCTTGAAAACGTAAGCGCGACTCACCACTAGGGCACCCTGCTTCAGCACAACTCGGAAAGGGAATACCTGGGTTAAGGGGAGTACCCCAGCTAGGGCCATGGTGACCCACAAACAGTATATGGTTTGTGGGTGCCCAACCATACATAATGTTGGGGGGACTCTGAGAGTCCAAACTCAGGCAAAGGGAAAGTGTGTGGGGAAATAAGGCAGACAGAAATAAAGAGACAACATTTTTGCTTTTTCTGTTCTCTGTATCCCAGAATTTTGCCCAGTGTGAGGGGTATGAACTCCCGACAGACGGTCGGGCAAAGACACTGCTGGAGGAGGATCTAGAGCACCATGAAGCGAGCATAGCTTCACCTGCAGATGCAGGGGCATTTAAAGAGCATTCAAGAATAGCTATTTGAGTTTTCAGCTCTTGAAGCTGTCCTTCTGCACTTCTTTTTCCACTCAATACAGTTGCCAGTTAAGCTTCTTTGGAGTTGGGTTTTGATTCCACCAATTGACTCAGAGCAAGGATTAAATCTGTTTCCTTTTCTCTATTTCTGATCTGCCGCTGCCGGTGCTCCTCCTGGACTTTTTCCAGCTCCAGCTGCAGCTGTGCCCTCTCATTGTCCAGCAATTTGCGGTTATCTGAAATCTCGGCCATACAGCGCAGTGTCAGGCTGGCCACTTGATGAACGGACACCTCTTTACTCTCTTCCTTTTTGTACAAACAACACACAGAACTCCAGCAAGCTCTTTGTGGGAACCCCTGAGCCCCCACAAAATATATATCTATATAAGTGTCAAAAAGGAGAGCTATTGAGCATGGAAAATGTATGCAACAAGCGACAGAGAAGCCCAATGGTACATCCAATATGACAAAAATACACAGGGATGGTCAATGGATCGTCACTCACTGGTTCCAGCTCTGCTTCCCTAGTATGGTTGGTTAAGGGTTCCTCACTGTTGGCACCAGACAGATTCTTTGGGTTATACGACTTCTGTCTTGGGCCCTCTGGATATTCTGTCATCCTTGTGACGAATCCTCCATTTTCTCTAGGTCGCCCCCTTTCGGACCCCACTTTTCTCCGCGGGATCTGCAGACGTGTCTGTTTGTTCCACGGTAAGTGAAGAACCGCTTGTCTTTTTCTGCCTTTTTGTTTTGGACGACTCCGTCCCATCAGGGATACAGGGGTCTCCGTCTTTATTTGAAACTTCAGCAGCTTCACTGTATCTGCCAGGCTTTTCTTGCAGTTGCGTTAGCTGGCAGGAATATTTGGGGTCATAGAGACCTGTTTGTTCGGTGCGTATCGAGTTTAAGCACCACCACCATTCTTGGGGTGTTATGTGGGTGTGACTCAGTTCTGGTTCCCCATAAGAGATATCTTTAGCCTTATACGTATCATCATAGGACTGGAAAGGCCACTCTTCCATGGGGTAGGGTTCATTACAGGAACGCCACATCTTGTCCTCCATTTTAGGGCTATTAGGTGTATTTTTCTTCCTGACTTCGGGAGGCGCTATTACAGCTTTTTTAACTGTATTCGCTAGAACCCCCGCTGGTAGTCCTACAGGTGGGCAGAGTTTGCTTGCAGAGTTTATAGCTCTTCTTTACTTTCATAGGTTCACACATTCTTTCTCATCAGTGATACTGGATGTGCCCTTGCCAAGTAAAACGTCTGTATCTTCCTTGTGACCGCAGAGCGCATTGCTTGCTGCTGCAGTTCCTTGGCACGTTGAAAAAAATATTCCTCTGGCTGCTGTGCTTTTTCTGTGGCCACATAGGGATCATCCTCATCATCTGAATAAGGCCTGAAGGGACACTGCTCCATGTGGCTGGGCTCTTTACACCAGGAACACATTTCCTTCCCCATTCTTGCAGAGTCTGTATTTGACTTCAGCTGGGCGGCAAATTTTAAATTCCCAGGTTTTTTTTTTCTTTCACAAGTGTTGGGATAGACTCTGGTCACAGCATCAGTACCTTGTTTGGGTCACCGTATGTCGCAGTCGTCCCAGTCCAACAGTGTCATTGTGGCTTTCTCCAGTGCAGTGTAGCTTTCCTGCCTGGATGTGTAGCCCTTTAAATCTGGTCACTTCTGCACGTGATTCTTTGTTTTGTTGCTCAGGCTGTTTGCAGGAACTGTATGCAGGCAAAAGTACAAAAAAATTCACAGGCAGTTTCCGGGGCTCCTTTGAACTTGAAGGGCCACCTCTCATCCCAACTTCTGACACCATATGTAAGAGATGTGTACAGAGATATGTAAATGGAGACCATTTTAGGGTGAAATTAATATAAGAAAAAAGGATATCTCGGCGGTCACAGCTCTCCATAATCAACCAAGCGCAAGTACATAAAAATAGAAAAAACTTTATTTAATCAAAAATCAACATCAGCAAGGAGTGAGCAAACTCTGACACGTTTCGTCCTGATGGAAAGACTTTATCAAAGATAAACTAGGAACCCCTGACTATACCGGGGATACGCGTATCCCTATGCCCCCTTTTACCTTTCCGATCTGTGCTGAAGCACTCTATCCTGGCGGTGAGCCGCGTAACTGCTTTCCAGGGAGGACTTTGTCCGGAGGTCTGTGTCTACATGTACCTGGGAATCTGACTCTACTCCCGGATACATTTTTTGGGTGGCCAGCAACTCTGGACCCTGGCTAGCTAGACACAATCTGACAAAACTTTTACCACAAAATCCACCCTGAAATTCATAGCATGAGAATCTCCACTGGTTAGCACTCCAGGAAAGGCAAAAGACACATACATTCTTTATTGCCATAAAATTACATTCATTGCCGGTACAATACACAGGTTGAAGAGCTGACGCTCTAAAACCTGAAACAGGGCTCAGAGGTAACCAGCCAGGCATAATACCTTTATTTATGGCCTGGTTACCACTTCACCGTCACAAAGCTCTCCTTTGTCCAGGTGGAAACTAGCTAATTGAGTGGCTGCAATTAATTATCTCTCTGCTGAATTTTCAGAGCTCTGAGGCTGCTTTATTTAAACAGGGAAAAGTCCCTGTTATACTGGTAAAAAGGTGTAAATAACCTGGTCTCCCATGACAATCATCATCTCTCTCCCTCACCATCACCATCATCATCATCATCATCATCATCATCATCATCATCATCATCATCATCATCATCATCATCATCAGCATCATCATATCTCCCACTCATCATCACCATCATCAGATCTCACCTTCATCATCAGATCTCCCCCTCATCATCATAAGATCTCCCCATCATCCTCTCTCCCCATCATCCTCTCTCCTCATCATCAACATATCTTTCCCCCTCTTCTTCATCATTATCATCATCTCTCTCCCCCTCATCATCATCATCTCACTCCCTCATCCTCATCATCATCATATGTCTCCCTCATTGTCACGGGAGACCAGGGTTATTAACACCTTTTATACCGGGATCATTTGATTGAGCAAGACAAGGAGATAAAATAAATTGTAATTTATTCCAGGAAAAAACATACACACAATGTATCACAATTTGCCATTAAAACACACTTACTGGGATTGGGGAAAATGAAATAAACTTTCTGGAACGAAATGTTAACAACTGAAGTCTGTAGGAGTCATTTCCAATGACCGGGAGGTACTCACAAAAGCTCACAGGCTTACAATGCTTTGGCTAAAGGGTTAAACTAAATGACCCTTTTTCAAGAGAATATATAAGTATTTTACTGTGTATTTTTGTCATATTGGATGTAGCATTGGGCTTCTCTATTGCTTGTTGTATACATTTGCCACACTCAATAGCACTCCTTTTTGACACTTATATACATATATATTTTGTGGGGGCTCATGGGTTCCCAAAAAAAACTTGCTGGGGTTCTGTGTGCTTGTTAACTTATTTTCAGCTGTCTCAGCTGTTGGAGGTTAGTGGCCCCTCCTTCCCAGGTTTAAGACCGCCCCTCCCCACTTCCCAAGTCAGCAGGTCCCTTTCATATTACTGGATATAGATCCAATGTTGGTCTGTCTCCCTCCTAATAGAGGTAAATGAGAATTTAAATCCTAATAGAGGTATATTAGTATTTTATCTAGTAGTGTTAGGACCTGTGGACAAGGTTTGCCTTTTCATGGCTCACAGGCTTACAATGCTTTGGCTAAAGGGTTAAACTAAATGACCCTTTTTCAAGAGAATATATATGTATTTTACTTTGTATTTTTGTCATATTGGATGTAGCATTGGGCTTCTCTGTCGCTTATTGTGTACTGTGTAAGGACTGGAAATCCTCTGAGTGTAATCCACTCACATATGGCCATGTGAGTGTATTTCATTTAGTTTTTTACATTGGGCATTTTTACTACGCATATCCCATACTGGCACCAACCCTGGTTATTTTTTCTACTTCTGAGAGAACAAAGTGTTCCAGAACCAGAGAAGTGGATTGAGGATTCACCGAGAAGATTTAAGCTTCCTATGTGCAGTCACTCACACATGGCCGAGTGAGTGTTAACATTATCATATCTACCACCTACTCATCATCATCATCATGTCCCTTTCCCTCCCCGTCTATCAGACAAGACTTGATACAAGCTTGGTTTTTCAATTGCTGCCTACACCAGTTACATTTTCCATATCAACATTTTAGGTGTTTTTATTAGAGTTCCATCTATTCTGTTTGAGATTTATTGAAACAGCAACCACATAGCAATATCAAATATTGGCTGTATACGATGAGTAACTATTAAGGCCTTTATTGATAGAGTGAACTATAATGTATTGCAGAGAGAAGTTTTTGATTAAAGGTTTATTTACATTCCTGCTTTCTTTTTCCTTTGGAGTAAAGTTTAATCACGAAATACGGTAGAAAGAGTCAACCTCATTTATTTCAAATAATAATAATGAAAGCACTGTAGGCAATGTTATAAAAATTGATCAATTTCTGCAGGGCATCATTATTCTCTGTGCACCACATATAATCAACCTCATTGTCGAAAGTATGATTAATCAACTGAGCGGCTTTTATATTTGTATGTACTGTACTTTTAAAAGTGTATTTGTTTTTCTGTACATGAGAAGAAACATGATGCACCCTTTCATAAAAAATGTAAAATAAGCAAAATAATATACATTATTAGCATATTTGCTTACTACACTATTTTGCTTATTTTAATATTTTTAATAGAAGGATGCATTATGGAATAATGTTGAACCAATTGTTTGTCATGTTATTTGTCTGTTGTAGATCATGCCCTTTTTGTTAATGTAAATTAAAATTCTGTTACACCATAGCAACCTATGTGCATAATAAAATTCACTACAATGTTGCAAATGTACAGTAAGTGTGCGTATCACTGCAGGTTCATGTCTACGCATGCGTGTCAGCATATTTTTAAAAGAATAAAACCCAACTCCTCAACCTCTGTTATGTGTATTCTCAATTAAAAGACATTGTTTTGCTTACTATTGTGTTTGTTGAGGGGAGAAAGCTCCAGTTTATTTAACGGCAAGGTAAATATTGTGCAAGAGTAAATGTAGTTGTGCATGGGAACATTATAGGGTTTAACACTATTGGGTTATCACTTGTAATGTAACCCCACCCTCCCTAAAGTTTTGCTTTTAATCTCCACCTACACAATACCACCCCATAGAGCACTCATATATATTACATGGTAATAAACACACAGCAAACAAGTGTTAAAAAATAAAGAATATATAAAATATATATATATTTAAAAAAAAATCAAACCACCCCTCCCACCTTTCTACTCTTTAATACAGGGGTGAGCAAACTTTTTATGCCGAGCCCCCCTTTTCATCCATAAAATTTGTCGGGCCTCCCCTGCCTGATGTAATCAAAATCACATGAAAAAAAAAAAAAACCTTTATTAAACGGTATACAATATAAATCCAAATATGTTTAAATACTTACATATTTCAACAGCTCGCGCTTGCAAAATTAGACTGCGTCCACGCTGCCGCTGAGAGTGGTGACATCACCAACTCTCCAAGCATGAGCACAGGGTGTCCTGCATAATTTTGCAAGCGTGGATCGGGGCTATTTGTGTGTGGCTGTGTGTGGCTGTGTGTGGCTGTGTGTGTGTGTATTGACTGCTGCTGAGCGCACTTCAAAGTCAATTTTGTTTGTCTCCCCAAACGACAAACTTGGCAGAGCGTACGTGCACAAAGGCAATCCTTTGGGGGGGGCATTCATCCACCTCTTTGCTACCTCCCTTCCCTCCCCCCCCTTTTTTTTCTTCCTTCCCCTCCATGCTTTTTGTCTTGCTATCCCCATTGTCATCCAAGCTCCTACCTACAGTATTATTTATTTTTTTCCGTTTTCAATGTTGTGTTTTCACTTTTTTTTTTATTATTTCTGTACATTCATAGTATGAGTGATATAGTGGCAGCCGACCCTCTCACTTGCAGAGGATTGCAGCGAAGCAGGATGCCAGCGGAGGAGAGCAGGACCACAGCGCTATTGCAGGGCAGACACCGAAGGAGGGGCGTTTGACTTCACCGTGCTCGGGCGTGCTCCTCCCCGTACCTCCGAAGCCCCTGCGCATGCGCTCACACACCATCACGTTGCCGCAACCTGCACTAGCCTGTTCAGCCACCCGCTCACATCTTCGGCTGCCCGCCCGTGCACATCTTCTTGGCCGCCCCTAGCGCACAGCTTTTGCGTCCTCCCGCGCAGAGGGTCTGCCGGCCCGTGCACCCAGTTTTCGTCGCACGCCGCCTGCGCCCCCTAAATAATCTTGCGCCTCATTGCCCCCCCAGTTTGCACACTGCTGCATTACAACACACTCAATCAATCAATCACCACATACACACACTCACCACATACACTCAATTAATCACCACACACACACATACTCACCACATACACTCAATCAATCACCACACACACACACACTCAATCCCCCCCACACACACACTCTCAATCCCCCCCCCACACACACACTCAATCCCCACACACACTCTCAATCCCCACACACACTTAATCCCCACACACACACTCAATCCCCCCCACACACACTCAATCCCCCCCCCACACACACACTCAATCCCCACCCCACACACACACTCAATCCCCCCCCCCCCCACACACACACTCAATCCCCACACACACACACAATCCCCCCCCCCACACACACACACACACAATCCCCACACACACTCAATCCCCCCACACACACACTCAATCCCCCCACACATACACTCAATCCCCACACACACACACACACACACAATCCCCCGCCCCCCACACACACAGTCCCCCCCCCCCACACACACAATACACACACACTTTCACCTGGGGGGGCGACATGCTCCGATCCCCCAACCCCCCATGCTGCTGAAAACTGGTGCGGGAAGCAGACAGGAAGAGAAGGAAGGGGCTGTCTGTGTGCAAAGAGAAGCCCCGCCCCCTCTGCAAGGTACAGACACATAGAAGCAGCAGCACGGAGCTTCTGGCTCTGTCCCCTCTGACACAGAGAGCAGGGAAGCAGCCTCAGCACGGAGCTTCTGGCCGCCCGTGCACAGCTCTGCCTGCCCCCAGGTTTCCCCGCACGCAGCCTGCGCCCCCCCCAACATAATCCTGCGCCCCCCAGTTTGCGCACCGCTGCTTTAATACACTCACTCTCTCACTCACAAACTCCAACACTACCCCCCAAGAACCGTAATCAACCCCCCAATAACATCCCCTACCACCCATATTACCAACCAACAACCGTCATCAACTCCCAAACAACATCCCCCTCCCTCCCACACTACCCCCCTCAACCCCTCCAAGACTCTAAACCAGGGTTTCCCAAACTTTTTTTTCCGTGACCCGGTTATTTTTTAACTTCTTTTTCGTGACCCACTAAAAATTATCGCCTATACTGGCCTATAGGGCCTGCACAGACACACACACAGCCACTGATATACACACACACATACACACACACACACACAGCCACTGATACACACACAGACACACACACAGCCGCTGATACACACACACACAGCCACTGATACAGACACATACACAGCCACTGATACACACACACACACACACAGCCACTGATAGACACAGCCACTGACACACACACACTGATACACACACAGAGCCACTGATACACACACACGCAGCCACTGACACACTGATACACACACAGAGCCACTGATACACACACACGCAGCCACTGACACACACAGCCAGCCACTACCACACACACCGCCACACAGACACTGCTACACACACACACACACACACTGATACACACACACACACTGATACACACACAGAGACACTGCTACACACACAGAGACACTGCTACACACACACACACACACACACACACACACACACACAAACACTGATACACACACACAGACACTGATACACACACACTTACACTGATACTGAAACACACAGACACTGATTCACACACAGACACACACACACTGATACAGATACACACAGATACACACACACACTCGCTCTCCCCTATACGCACACAGACACAAACATTGAATTAAAGGCAAGGACGGATGTGAGTGACTGGAGGGGGGCCAGGGACACTTGGGTGGGAGAGGGGGGGGCAGGGACACTTGGGTGGGAGAGGGGGTCAGGGGCAGGGACACTTGGGTGGGTGGGAGGGAGGGGGCCAGAGACACTTGGGTAGGTGGGATTGAGGGGGCCAGGGACACTTCTGGGTGGGGGCCAGGGACACTTGGGTGGGTGGGTGGGAGGGGGCCAGGGACACTCTTCTGGGGGCCAGGGACACTTGGGTGGGTGGGTGGGTGGGAGGGGGCCAGGGACACTTGGGTGGGTGGGTGGGAGGGGGCCAGGGACACTTGGGTGGGTGGGTGGATGGGTGGGAGGGGGCAGGGGCACTTGGGTGGGTGGGAGGGGGCCAGGGACACTTGGGTGGGAGGCAGTGACTGGATGGGGTGACTTACCTTGCCGCCGGACACTTTCCCCTGCTGCCCCCGATATCCCCTGCTGCCCGGGACGGGAGGTGGGGTTGAGGGCACGGGAAGTGGGCTCGGGAGGGGGTGCCACGGGAGGTGAGCTCGGGAAGCTGGCCACGGGGGGAAGCGGGCAGCAGTAGGAGCTTGTAATTCCACCCTGCCCCATGTAACGTGCGGGCCGCAGAGGAGCTGGTACTTCCTCCTCCGCCCCACGTTGGAGCGGGGGGGAGGAAGGGAGCGGACCCTGCTTGCCCTGCGCAAGCGCGCGGGACCGCGGGGGGAATCGCCGCCATTTTTTTAAAACTTGAGCGGGGGGGACGGGAGACACCGAGTGGCCAGCCTCGCTGCGACCCGGCAATTTTGGTGCCGTGGCCCGGTGCTGGGTCGCGACCCACCATTTGGGAAACGCTGCTCTAAACCACCCCCCTGCCACCCCAAATACAAAAACAGGAAGACTGTAACTGTCTTGCACCTCCCTGCAGGTGCTTTCTGTCATTGTCTGGCTACCCTGCTTCATGTAAAGTTACCCTGTAGCTAAAAGGAGCAAATCAGTGTGTCACTTACAGTACAATCAGTATGAAACTCAACATGTGCTGAATATATTTTTATACTGTATACTGGAGTTTGCATATAGTGTACACTACCTGGCTGTAAAAACTGTATAAAGTGGTGAGAAAAAGTTTGTGAACCTCAATGATAATTACGGAAATTAAGAGTCAGGGTACATGCAAAAGTAAGTGAAACCCTTTTTTTATCAGCTAAATTAAAGGGGATAATTAGAATCAGGTGTTTAAATAATTAGGTAGATCTTCAGAGGTGAGTTTTTGAGGCCCCACAAAAGATAAAGATCAGAAACGTTGTTAGTTTGGTCTTCATCATTGTGAGGATGCACATTGCAGTGGTTCAAACCCCTTAACCCTACCTGTCCGTCAGGATCCAAAGGCACTCAAAAAAAGCATTTCAGCGGCGGTTCGCATGCACAGCGCGCAGGCAATGCGCAGGCTTCCTCCGTATCCGCGGGTCTCGTTCCCAGGCTGCGTTCCTGTCCCAGTCGCAATGACACGCGACGATTGCGCGGTGCGCGCTTTCCTCGGCGCCCTGTGGTTTACGCCCTTCATCTCTGCCACGGCTCTGACGACAGAGGTATGCGGCACAGCGGTCACGCGGGGGACTCCCATCTCTCCTCGGGTCCCGCCTCTGGTCTCAGTCCCCGCACTGACGCGGCGTGCATGGGTAGCGCACGACCGGGTCGCCAGTCTGATGTGTGGCGCGTGCAGTCACTAGTGGCTCAACTCTAATCGGCTGCACAATAGGGCACACCTGCGTGATCCAGCAGCCTATCGGGGAAGGTGCCACTGTTTCCTGGATGCCTCCCATTGGTGGGAGGTCCTTTATATACCCTGTCTGAACTTCCAGTCTTTGCCGAGCATAACCTTGGTTTGTGACACTGCATCTCGCTGCATTTTGTATCCTGCCTTGCCTGCCTTACTCTTGCTGCCTGAATCTGCATTTGACCTTGGACTCTGTGAAGCTCTCCTGCACTGACCCTGGCTTTGGAATACGACGATCCTGCTTTCTCCTGCGCTGACCCTGGCTTTGGCTTTACTGCTACTCTACTCTCTCCAAACCTGACCCTGGCTATGTACCCCAACGATCCAATACTCTCCACTCCTAGACCCGACAAGTACTACGTTTATGCTGTCTTGTATACTCCCGACCCGGCTTGCAAGACCATCCTACACTCTAGATGCGCCCTCGCGGTTGTGGTCGGCGTTCTATACCAATCTCTACCTCTGCCCCGTGGTCGCGCTTCGTTTGTGGTGAGCTACGCATTACAATCATACAGGTGTGTGGAAACACAACATGCTATGATCAAAAGAAATCTCTGAGGACCTCAGAAAAGCAGTTATTGATGCTCATCATTCTAGAAAGTTTTACAAAACCATTTATAAGGATTTGGGGCTCCACCAACCCACTGTCATACAGATAGTATACAAATGGAGAAATTTCAAGACCACAGTAACTCCAACTGACCAAGGAGCGGTCATCCTACCAAAGTCTCTCCAAGAACCAACTGAAAAATCATCCAGGAAGTCACAAATAACCCCAGAGTAACATCAACTTTCAGAAAAAGACTAAACAAGAGTGGTTCAGAAAATATGCAAATAAATGCACAAAGAAGCGCACTGCCCAGGGACACAGGTGTACAAAAATGAAAAAATGATTTATTGTCATTCAAACATGACAAACAAGGAGGTAAACACCCTCCAACGCGTTTCACACAACAAGGTGCTTTTTTGTACACCTGTGTCCCTGGGCAGTGCGCTGCTTTGTGCATTTATTTGCATATTTTCTGGATTGTTTGAAACTCAACAAGCGGCTGGACACGCCATATGGATCACTATAGGCTCTAGGAGTAGGTAAGATCTTCTGATACTTTATGACTATGGATCATCTTTCATATTGGGGTTTGTTCTGGACTTTATTATACAGCTATTTCCAATGAGGTACAGCGAAGTGTATTTTTACATATTTTTTCTGTTGCCTTCAGAACATTTATGCTTCCAGTGTGATATTTCATTCACCCAGTAGTTTACCCACTCCACAACTGAGCCATATGTGTTTTTCTCATTATCGATGAATATAATTGTGACAGAGTGAAGTCAACTCCTATCAGTTACGCCTGGGAGACATATGTCTGAGTGCTTCATCCAGCACTCATAAGGGTTAACTCAGGTGGAAGTTAGGAAATCAGAACTCTTTAGCTGACACCTGAAAGCCAGCAAGGTAGATAAAGGATCATGTGACTGGCAGTAGCTGCCAGAGAGAGAGAGAGAGAAGCACATGCTGCGTGAGCCCTTAGCCAGAGGGATTTCACCAAAGACTACTTCAACTAAAGTAAGGATTATTCATTTGTTTACTGACTGCTTAAAGTACCCTTATGGTTTGGTTCTGGTTTAGCCAGCCAGCCTGCTAGATAGGTCTGCTGTGTTATTAGTCAGTTGTTCTCCCAAAGTGGAGCAGGATTTATTTTGTTAAAAGGACAGTGTACCCGCATGTTATTTTACTGTGGAGAAATAAAGCCACTGAACCTTTTTATTTATCCTGAAACTATACGTGTGGACTGTTCCCTGACCTCGGCTACAGGCCGTCCTGCCACAATAATATAATAATTTTTCTGGCCTGTTAGAGCACTCCCCAAAAAGCAAAAAGAAATATAAATACCAGTGCTCCTGGTTCAGGAATCTCTGTGAGGTACTCCAATATCTAATAGAAAGGAAAAAACCTGGGCACTGCGGATTTCTATTTAGAAAATTTATTTGTGAGCCAAAGAACATCTTTGGCTCACAAATACATTTTCTAAGCAGAAATCCGCAGTGCCCAGGTTTTTTCCTTTCTATTAGTTCATGGAATGATAGCCAGGAGACATCTCTCTAAAAAGAATATTGCTGCCTGTCTGAGGTTCACCAAAGAGCACATAGATGATTCACAAGACATCTGGAACAATGTTCTCTGGACAGACGAGTCAAAGGTACAGCCTTTTTGGCATCAATGAGAAACATTATGTTTGGCGAAAACTAAGCATGGTTTGGGGCTGGTTTGCTGCCTCATGTCCTGGATAGCTTGCCATCATTGACACAACTATAAATTCTGCATTGTATCAGAAGATTCTAGAGGATTAAGGTCATCCGTTCGTGAGTTGAAGCTGAACCAAAAGTGGGTCATGCAGCAAGACAATGATCCTAAACATACATGCAGATCTACTAAAGAATGGCTGCACAAGAAGAAATTCTGCATTTTAGAATGACCTAGTCAAAGTCCGGACCTAAACCCTATTGTTGCAGCATGACTTGTTGCTAGCTGTCCATGCAAGGAAGCCCTCAAATGTCACTAAGTTGAAACAGTTCTATAAGGAGGAGTGGGCCAACATTTCTTAAAACCGATGTGAGAGACTGACAACTAGTTACAGGAAATGCTTAGCTGAAGTAATTGCTGTTGGTTAACATGATTTTCACACATGGATATTGAATATTGAACAGTGGCATTGCTAGACATGTGCGGGCCCCTGAACAAAAATGTTTTGAGGGCCCCATTAATGCTGACTTTAATTCTTTTCTTACTCCCCCCCATCGTCTCCCTGATCCTCTCTCTCATCATCCCTCCTCATCATCATCCCTCATCATCATCTCTCCCCCTCGTTCTCCTCCTCCTCATCATCATTTCCAGATATAGAATAAAATGCCTGGAGAGTAATTTGCTGACCCCTGGTGGTTGTATAGTAATGTGAACATAAATTAAAATCTGGTAAACAAAGAAAAAGAAAAACAAAGCAAGATCTCATAGTGTAGTATTGTAAAATATATTGTTATTATAAAGCAGCAGGTAAGTTTTGCATGTATAACATGGTAAAGATAAAAGAGCAAGACATGTTAGGGACATGTAACCACAAACTGCAACTGCCACACTGGTCATCCGATTACGCTAGGCGATGCCAAGTAGAAAGTCCAGGATCCCTTATTCACAAAGACACCTACTACTGTAGGCAGTCTCCTCAGTCCAGGTCTATTAGGCGTCCCGCGTTGTGTGTATCATTGGGTAGTCCCTCCGCACTATCAGGAAACACCGGTCGCACATGGTGGAGTTCCGTCGAGCACCGATGATGTCAGACAACTCCCGTCGCTTGTATTGCGACTCGTATATGGAGAGTGTATTGAAATGTCCTATATCCAAAGTGCTACATGCAGCAAAGTCCTGGTGTAAAAAAATATCATGGAACATGAACTGAAATGGACGAATATTGCCTCAACTTCAACGCGTTTCATCAGTATCAGTTGACTTCTTCAGAGAATAGTAAGTGCATATTCAGAGGCAGTAAATAAACCCTTCAGTGTCCTCTGATTGGACCAACAGGGAGAAATATGCTGGCAAATCAAAACGTAGACACCGCAGCTGATCTCAGTAGAACAACAACTGCATCATACATACAGCTTAACCCCGTTATAGCGCGGTCCTCGGGGGCCACCCGCAACTGTGGCGACTGTGTCCATCGGAGGGGGAAAGCTGAGAACTCTCCCAGTGTTCCCAGACCCAGTGGGGCAGCGGCAACAGCACACAGCACTTACCCGGCATCTGGCAGCTCTTCTCCCTGTCTCTGCTTCCTGCTTCTGCTTCCGTCTTGCGAGAGCAAGCTCCCTTAAAGAGACTGTCTGTGTGTGTGTGTGTGTGTGTGTGTGTGTGTGTGTGTGTGTGTGTGTGTGTGTGTGTGTGTGTGTGTGTGTGTGTGTGTGTGTGTGTGTGTGTGTGTGTGTGTGTGTGTGTGTGTGTGTGTGTGTATTTGACTGTGTGAGACTGTGCGTGTGTGTGTGTCAGTGTGTCAGTGTGTGTGTGTGCAGTGTGCTGTGTGTGTGCAGTGTGCTGTGAGTGTGTGCAGTGTGCTGTGAGTGTATGCAGTGTGCTGTGAGTGTATGCTGAGTGTGTGCAGTGTGCTGTGAGTGTGTGCAGTGTGCTGTGAGTGAATGCAGTGTGCTGTGAATGTATGCAGTGTGCTGTGAGTGTGTGCTATGAGTGTATGCAGTGTGCTGTTCAGTGTGCTGTGTGTGTGTCAGTGTGTGTGTGCAGTGTGCTGTGAGTGTGTGTTTGTGTGCAGTGTGCTGTGAGTGTGTGCAGTGTGCTGTGAGTGTATGCAGTGTGCTGTGAGTGTATGCTGTGTGCTGTGAGTGTATGCAGATTGCTGTGAGTGTGCAGTGTGCTGTGAGTGTGTGCAGTGTGCTGTGAGTGTGTTCAGTGTGCTGTGAGTGTGTGCAGTGTGCTGGGAGTGTGTGCAGTGTGCTGTGAGTGTGTGCAGTGTGATGTGAGTGTATGCAGTGTGCAGTGAGTGTGTGCGGTGTGTGTGTGCAAAAAAAAAACTTTTAAAAAAAATTTATTCGGGGTCCACGCTCAAACCGCGTTATTGCGGATCCGCGTTATAGCAGATCGCGCTATAACGGGGTTGAGCTGTATATTTATACAATGTAATTAAAATATACATAAAACTTATTAACCACAATTTTAACACATAAAAATGGGGAAGGGGGAAAAAACACAAGGAACAGTCAAAGATACAAATAATGCAAAATAAGAACAATAAAAGAAAATAGAGTTAATAGCAGATTTTGCAATAGTTAAAAATCTCAAATCACAGCCTGATTTAGAACTAAAGAGATACCATGAAACTCAAACAGGTGAGTGTTTAAATGGAGTAAAAATAATGAACAAAAACGAGTGACTAAAGGGAATGGGATATTGAAGGGGAAAATACTACAATAATGAAGATGAGATACATACAAAGGTAATTACTAAAAATAGTAAAAAGAATAAAATTATAAATAATTGATTCATAAACAACGTGGAAAAAAGTAATAATAATAATGCATTACCAGAGGAGTTAAAAAAAGCATATAATGCATGAAACTTAATATAATGACCATACATCAATCTCATCATTATGGCCCAAAGGAGCCAAGGTTTGCATTTTGTATATCCAATAGCTTTCTTGTTTGGAAAGGGATTTAACCCTATCGCCTCCTCGTCTCCCTAATGGGACGATTTGGATTCTTATATATTTTAACAGAGATGGATCACTATTGTGTTTAATTTTAAAGTGTCTTTACAGTACATGCTGTATTTAGTAAAACCAACCCTGATATTCCTGGCATGCTCAAGGATTCTAGTTTTTAAATATCTCTTGGTGGGACCAATATACTTGTATCCACGCGGACATTGTAAGAGATATAACACGTGAGTGGATTTACAAGAAATACAATCCTTTACCGTCTATAGTTCTTTGATGGTATTAGAGCAGAAGGTCTTTCTTTCAGGATTAAGCATCACGCAGGCCTTACATTTTCCCAGACTAAAATTCCCTGATGATTTTACAGGCATCCAAGGAACCCCAACTGTTACATTTGGAATGGGTCTTATTTCGCTTGGAGTCAAATCATTTTTTTAATTTTTGGCTTTACGATAAATAAAGCTCGGTCTTGGTTCTAAAAATGGGCCTACAGGGAATACTCCAATTTATATTCACTATCTTTGTAAAGTATTTCTAACGGAGTTGAAATTAGTAATAAAAGGAATTCTAATGATTTTTTCAGTACCTTCTTTAATATTTGTACTCTTTTTCTTTTCATTTTGCAATTAAAGTGAATCGCGTTCCATGTTATTGACACTCCTTAAACATACAATTAATTGAGCTGCATTGTAACCTCTCTGAATAAATGTATCAAATAAGGTGACTGGCTTAGCCTCAAAATCATATTGGAGACTACAGTTTCTTTTCAGACGCATGAACTGCCCTAAAGGTATGTTGTTGATCCATGATCTTTTATGGTTACTTGATGACAACAACAAACTATTAGTATCTACTTTCTTGAAAAAGGTTTTCGTTGTTATTGGAAGACCTATTTTTGCCTCTAAAGGTAGATAAAAAAAAACCAATTGAAATACTGTTACTCTCCGCAGTGAGCACAAGATTAACATCATTAAGATTTAAATAAATCCTGAATTCATTCAGAGAGTCCTCGTCATCGTCCCAAATGCAAAGCACACCATCGATGTATCTGCGCCATACAATTATTCTATTGGCGTAAGGATTATTATTCCAGATACATAGTTTCTCCCATGCCCCCGTGTAGATATTCACATACTGTACTGTAACTGGGGGCAAAACGAGTCCCCATTGCTGTCTGACATAACTGAATATAAAACTGAGTCATGTATAAAAAATAGTTGTGCAACAGAATAAACTGAATCGCATTAAGAATAAATTCACTATTTAATACATGAAGGTCTAAATAGTTAACAAAGGCTTCTTTCACTGCCTCTAGAACCTTTGAATGTGGGATACACGTATAAAGTGACTGAACATCGAATGTAACCATCTATAATTAGTCTTCCACTCAATGGTTTGCAACAGATTTAAAACAGCCGTTGTATCTTTTATATGTGCCGGTAATATGCAGACGTATCTTTGTAGGAAAAAGTCTACATATTGCGACAAATTGGCTGTGAGTGTACAGATCCTGGATACTGTACGTCTCCCGGGCGGTTAACAGTCGCTTTATGTATTTTGGAAAGATGATAATATATCGGTATGCGTGGGAACTGAGTGTATGGAAAAGAAAATTCTATTTTGGTAATTACTGTAGAGGCTAGGGCATCATCAAGTAAGATTTTTAATTCTACCAGAAACTGATGAGTGGGGTCTTTGGTGAGTTTTTTTTAATAAAAAATAGGGTCACCTAATATTCGCTGTGCTTCCATCTCATATTCATTTCTATTTTGAAGCACGACACCCCCTCCCTTGTCCGTCTGGTGAATAATTATTTCTTTGTTATCCTATAATGTTTTCAATGCTTTAAACTCATCACGATTCAAATGTTGTTTCACATCATCTGTCTTATGATTCTTAACCATCTCTGTAAATTCATTATTTACCATGTTGAACAATGAATCTATAGAACTGTCTTTGGATTGGGCAGGATACAATTTAGATGGGGGTTTAAAACTTGTATTTTGACATAAAACTATGTCCTCATCCTCGTGTGTGAAATCAACAACACATTCAGAAGAATGTGATCTTGGTTCCAAATCATTATTTAAGAAATGTCTTTCGTGTAAATTTGTAGAGATCTGAAAATAACTGAAATCCATTCGGGCCACAGGATTTGGAAAAAGAAAGGCCTTTTTTAAGGACAATTTCCTGGTGGTCCGTTAGGATGACAGAAGACAAATTAAATATCCCTTTATTTGACTACATTATCTTTCCCATTCCTGTTCTCACCTTTTTTGTTTGTGATCTCCTCACCCTCCCCCCCACATCCCCCTTCGAGTGAATGACGCCTTTTTTGACTTCTGGGTGTTTCTTGATTCCTTCTCTCTAAATCCCGCTCTGGCTTCCTTGTATTCCTCGACCCTAAATGTCGTTACTTGAGGGCTTCTAAAAAAAGGGAACGCTCTGGTGAATCGCGGTCAGTCTCTCGTCTAGGGGCAGGGAAGAAGAAGAAGTTCCCAGAAAATTGGCTCTGGACCAGGTAAGGGATAATATACTGATCACAGACCCACCACAATACACGCTGGACCCATCACACTCCACCGATCATCAACCTCAAGCACCATAGCATCCAGATCCCCTTTACCTTGAACGTATCACACCCTACTCCACACCCAGCTCACCTCGAAAACCTATCGCACCCCATTCCAGAACCAGTGCAATCCAACTTGGTCCCAGTCTGTCCCAATTCCAAACATGTGCACCCCACCAAGGAACATATCCAGTGTACTTTTAATTGGTGCCTTGTTCAGAGATAGCATTTCATTATCATGTGGGTTTTTGTTGGACAATTGTGATGCTGGTATACCTCACACAGCTGAGGCCAGGCCTTCCACTGGCCATGCACAGGTACCTAAGCAGGACCAGAGGCTGGACTTAATGGATAAAAAAATTGACCTCGTGTTAGAGACGATGAACGATATTGATCGACCCATGGATTATCTTTTTAAAGATAATTGTCTGACAAATCTTTGTACATCAATTATGGTATCAAATAGCTCGAAATTATCACTTGGAACGAAATTCAAGCCTTTATTTAGAAGGGATATTTCCCCATGTGTTAGTGGGATACCAGAAATGTTAATTATGTTATTATTATCTGTACTCAGATGATTTTCTTCCTTTTGGAGGGTGCTCCGTTTATTTTTATTATACATGAAGTTATCTCCTTATTATATTCAATCTCACTTCCTTTATGACGAATGAATTATTATCCATTAGGATTCCTATAAAATTACTTTATACAAATGTATTCACTATCAATGATTTAACTTGATACTATTCATGTTGTGTTACATAATTTAATTTCTACACACTTACAAATTTACATATCCTTTAATATATGTATATGTATCACAAGTCGGATTATATTATTATATTATTCCATTTAGATTAATTATAAATTAGACTTTCTTTATTTAGGTATATTCTTTTTATATTGTTCCCTTACAGATGTGTTCCATTTTCTTAATAAGTATTAATATTTGTATATATGTTTTTCTTTATATGATTTGAACTGACAAGGAGAAATATCTCCTATATATAACATCAGACACCCTGTTTTTCTAAAATGTTATCTTTTTTCCTAACATAAGCTCTGTCTGGGATCGACTTATTTGTGGCGGGCTCCGCTCCTGTGTCCCTCTCCCTCATCTAGGGGCATGTCACAGGGCATGAGTCATTGACGGGCAGTTTCCCCATGGACTGAGGTATGACAATAGGGAATCAGCGCCATCTATTATAGACATACCCTAGATGTCGCTGATTCAAACGGGTACTGTCTCACAGATTATTAGCTTTGCTGTGTTTTCACCTTGCGAGATGCTCCCATGCGAACATCGCATCACTTCCGGTTCTTGTTTTGGCCGAAACGGCAATATTTGCATTGTATAAAACAGGGGTGATTGTAAGGGAGCATTATACTCTTTGACAAAGGGCATATTAGGCCCGAAACGTATCAGAGTTGCTCCATATACCTACCTATTTTTGCGTTCTCTTATGTCACCTATTCAATAAATTGTTTTTAATTCATCATGGAAGTGCTGTACTCCAATTTTTCCCTGATGCTGTGCTCTCCATTTCTTCGACTGAAGACCACATTGCTGCTATCTTTCTAAGCTGCATGCATGCTTTGGAGCCAAGAACTTCTTCAATCAGTGAGTACAATATACTCTTGGAGTCTATGTCCATGCTAATCAATGCGGTCCTTTACCTTTAAAATACTCTTAGTAGTACCTCTTATTAGTGTGGTGGTGAACAGGTTAGAGAAAGCTTTACAGGCTCTATCTTCCCCTACTAACCATAAATCACACTTAGAGGATATAGCCCTTCATGTGTGTAATGCTTGTGCTGCCCACGAGCAAGACAGGACCCCGGTACTGAGGTGGGGAAGTATAGACCCATGCACCCACAGCAGCGGAAGCGTGCCTGGCAGGCGGATTGTCAACGTAGCCAGGTCTGGGTTGGAGAGAGCGGGTTAGTCCTGATACTTGCCACGGTCTTGGGATGAGAGGTCAGAATTGTCAAAGTCCGTTAAGCCGTGGTCTGGGGTTGGAGAGGTCAGAATCGTAGAAGTCCGTATAGCTGTGGTCTGGGTTGGAGAGGTACGCAGAGTCGAGGGTAAGCCGGGGTTGATGTCCAGAGGGGTTCAGAAATAAAGCCAGGCTGGTACATGTAGAATCCAAACTGCAAGAGAGACAAGAAAGGAGCAAGGCACAACAACCGCAGGAGCACAAGCCTATAACTAATTATGCTCAGCGAAGCTTGGAAGTGAGAGCAAGGTATATAACAGGGACAGTAACCAATAGCCAGGGAGGCGGAGCGAAGGCGCGGCCTCTGCAGAGGCTAAGATAGGCTGCAGGAGACAAGTGGGCGTTAGACAATTTTGCATGCAGCTGGGGAGTGGTGCACGGCGTCACATGAGCACGCAGCGCAAGAGAGAAACGCGGCGCATACGAGGGGGCTCTTTAAGCAAAGCTAAGCTCCGTGGTAGCATAGAAGAGCTGCGCATACATGCGCGCTCTTTAAGCAAAGGGGGGTGCGCGCATGCGCTGGTGCCAGAGCGGAGGTCTATGCGGCAACAGATACGGAGGGAACACATCGCAAAGAACGTGTTCCCCGATTCCTTACAATGTGGCATCTACTAAAAAAAATTGAGTTATTTATCAATGGACTATTGATCATTTCTGCATAAAGAAATCATTATAACTCCTACTAATATACTGCATTATTTGGCTCTATGTACAGGACTTTAATACATAAAAACGTGACCTGTTCAATTTTCTGTCGCACTGATCATGGGACCGTCTAGTCCAATCCTTCTTTCTGTTTTCCAAAGCAAGCTGGTAGTAACTGAAACACAGAGGTGGAGACGCACCTTTATCCCTGTCACTGGGGATCCAGTAGCTGACATTCCTCTTTCCATAATACTCAGGGAAACTTTGGAAAGATATGCTGCACTCTGCAGGGGACAGCCACATCATGTTGCCCAATTAATATTCCAACATCATGTGCCTTTTAAACTTTATGCTGAGTGGACATGAAATGGGAACTTTGATGGGTCCTGTGGAAAAAAAGAGTTTACTGAACAATTTGAAAAGTGCTATTTTTTTATGCTCTTCCAAACAGTTCAAATACAGTATTGCCGAATTCAAGATTGTGAAAGATGCAATTAATGGATTCTTACAGGATTTGAAAACTGTGGACTGGAGTGACTGATGAAAAAATGACATATAAAGTTTATTGGTTAATTATGTTGGGGGTACAAATCAGTGGTTTTAACTGCTGTTGACTATTTTATTGTTTTGTTTCCTCTTTTCTCTATGCAGTGGTGGTATAAATACACAAGACACAGTGTACAAATGGTAAAGTAAGATCTTCTGATAAGGTTTACCTTGACATGGCTGCAGGCTTGAAATATTTTAGCCAAAGGTTTGAACTAAATAACTCAGACTCATGAGAAGAAAAAACAGAGAAAAAAACGATAGTAATGAACGAAATAAATTGTCATATTAGATGCAGCTATTAGATGCAGCTTCAGGGCTTCTTTGTCTATTGTTGTCACAAAGCCATTAGCAAGTAAACAACACATTCAGTCATATTTAAATTAGCCCTTTGTCATGGATAATTACTTGATTTTGTCGTTTGTTAACAAACACACAAATGCTTATCGCTCTCCGACTATTCAATATAGAGGCTATTTTAACTCATGGTGCATAGGGTAAAAACTGATATGGATACATAAATCCAAAGGGGGGGGGGTTGAAGCCCCCAGTGGAGCAAGAAACCCAGGGCTGCACTCACGAGAGAAAGGTAGGAGGGACCACACAATATGTCCCGGGCCAATAGCCCTGTGCTACGCAACGCAAAACAAAAATGGTTTATTTATATACAAGGGAAAGGAACATCAGGGGGTGTGGGGTAAATGGGTAGAGAGAAGTGCGTTAAAACATGAGGTGGGTAGGTGACCAGGGCAGAGCAAGGTCCCATATATCAGGTATACTGAAGGTATATATGGATTCCCAGTATATATGACACTTGGAACTTATGTCGTTTGTTGTATGTAGCAGTCACAGATTCATTAGAATTAAGTACTGTATCGGGCTCACCGGGTTGGATATACACAGATTCGCCAATCTTTACACATCATTATGAAGCTAGGGAACAATATTACTTTCCCGATCTGGTTGTTATCTGTGAAAGTTAGATTTAATGTTCTCAAAAGATTTTGCTTGTATTCTTTTAAAACTTGTCTAATGTGTTCTTGAGGGATAATGTTAGGTTTCAAGGAGGATTTAAATGACTACGTTGAGGATTGTATAACAATTTAAAGGGGATATCTGTAGAGTAATATAGGATTGGATTGCAAATACTGTAAATGCTTAGTTACACATCTTGAAACGTTCACTTTAATTAAACATTAAACATATCTAAAGCATTATTTTATTTCATAATTATGTTTGGTTTATGTTCTTAGCTTTTTCATCTTACTGACAAGAAAATAACTAGCAATCAATTTATATATTTAATATGAGCAGTGAATTACAGAATGCTAAGAAATGGCACATGCTTTACCCCCAAAAAAAGGGAATTGCATCACAGAATAAACTGAACAAGCTACAGATGAGATGTATAGAGTCACAAAGAGTACACAAACAATATCGGTATTACATGGCCTAATTTTCGGCACTGGTTTTACTCCAGTTCGATTCAGACACCGGAATCAGAAGGTGAATTGGGTGCTAAATACATGGCTAGAGCTCCTGCCAAAAACAGCAAAGATTGTGCGTTCTAATCCTGTTGGGCCTGACACCTGTAACCCATTCCTCCCAAGGCGTCTTAGACTTGGCAACTCAATATATTTCTTATGGAAATTCTTTTAGGAAGTGCGGGATGGGAGTCATTTAAATATGTCATGCATATCTCATTAGAATCTCCCAGATACCTCAAGTGTGCTCCGTTTTGAGTACAAGGGTCTGTTCCTATGCATGGGGAGGATGGCATACGGGATCCGCAGGCAGAGACGGCCCGAACCAAAAGTTCCATCTGTATATAGCTTCACAATTTGTGGGAAGAGACCCCTTAGGAGTTATTTGGAGATACAAAGAAGATTTTCTAAGACAAGAAAGACCATTCTTAAGGCTCTTGACTACTTTCTAATTGTGTTTGGGTGACTAACATCTTATTAAGTCCATTTGTATGTAATATACTACACAATTTGGGGGTTTATTTCTCATATACAGTATATTTATATATATATATGTGTGTGTGCTGTGTCTCTCTCTCTCTCTCTCTCTCTCTCTATCTCTCTCTCTCTCTCTCTCTCTCTCTCTCTCTCTCTCTCTCTCTCTCTCTCTATATATATATATATATATATATATATATATAATTAGTGATGCCCACATCACGTCGCAGTATCTTTTATTCCCAGATTAAGGCCGGAAACATTGTTTTTACAAATTTTTACATATTTACAGGGTTAAATTATACACTTACAGGCCCACTGTCCCTTTAAGTCAAAACAAATCATAAAACTAACACCTATTCCCTTTAGGGAAACTAACTAAACAGGAGCTGTATCCCTCTCGAATGGTAGTGATTGTATCACATATCCCCCTCCCCAGCATAATATTGTCCTGTGAAGCGGCCCATGCACAAGCCTCTTTCTTGGAAATGTCAAACATCCAGTTGTTTTTCTTTTTCCTCGTCTGCCAGTTGATGATTTTTCCCTTTTGGGCCAGGTACCGTGGTCTCGGGGCCTGTAGAATGGTATTTTGCCACCTCCTCTTCTGTGTCACTGGCACGAGTATCTGTGTCTGGTTCCACACTATTTAGCTCCAGTACCTTCATTTGGGTGGGATTATCCTTAAACCCAAGTGTACCCCATGGCACCTCTCTTTTACATTCGGCAGACATGTAGGGTTGGGCCTTTTTCTGGTGCTCAGAGTCTCCCTTACCCTGCTGAAGAGACTCAACCTTGTTGGTCAACTCATTGTGCTCACTCTCCAGTGACTGTTTGGCCTTTCTCATCACCATATATTTAGATTTTGAAACTAGGACCGGTCATCCAGGATAAGTTTTGTGGTGCTAGACAATTCTGTGTTATCTATCACAATTAATATTAGTTCCTTTGCTCCATCAGCATATGAGGAATTTGTATTTGGGATGACATCCATTACTTGGTTTTCAATGTTCTCTTCTAGAACTTATTTTTCATTCTTGTCACTCAATATACTTAGCACAGGAGCAGTAGATTCTTCCGTTATACCTTTGTTTGTTGCCTGGAGGTTAGTGAAGGCTCAATTAATGCTTGCTCAGATGGTTCAAGCTTTACAATCTCGTTTTTCAGTGGGGCAGTGTCCTAACTATTACTGTACCCTTGCCTTCATGGGTATTCGTCTCTGTGGGATGCAGACACTTGGGCACGACCAATGTGTTTTCCTGTAGTGGAGACACAGGGGCTTTACTGTGTTGCAGAGCCTAATTCTGTTTTAACCCTACCGCCATCTTTAATATGGATTTAGAAAAAATATCTAAAATGTATAAAAAATACAAATTAGTGTGTAAAATAAGTGCCCATAAAAATATATATATAAAATATAAAAAATATATTTAAAAAATATATATATATTTTCTATTCTTGTTCAGTGTTCCCGTTTTTAATCCAAATAAAGTTTGTTATGTTGTATTTTGTTCTCGTGACCCTTTCGACCAATAAGGATGGGTGCCGCGGCAGCGCGACTCAGTGTTGGGTCGCGCCTGTTGATGATGTCCCTCTCATCCCCGTTTTTGGCACGAAATGGCCTGTATAAGATTTGTGAGATTTCAATTGTACCTTACACCTTGATAAAGTGCCCAGGCACGAAACGCGTAGGTGCGTTTCATCTACCCTCACCATCCTGCTTGAGCTTGCAATAAATTGATCTCAATACTAGAGTTGCCCTGGATTTTTATTCATTCGTCTTCTGCCTGATTTGTGGCTGTCTCCGGCTGTGCTCTGCATTTCTCTGCAGTGTTTGGATCTTCTCTTCTACAGACTACAAGCCATGGATGTCCTGGACTGATGCAAGAAACTGACAGGTAACAGAATCAACTGTCAGTATTGCCTTGTCATGTTATGAACTTTATTCTGTTACACTGGATTGGGAATTTACTTCTGTGTTGTTCTCGGTGGGTGGTCAAGTGGACACCACTAGACACAGACCCTTCCTTGTGTTATACTATATATGTTACATATTGGACATCCATTATAGATCCAGGAAAATGAGAGAAAAAATAAAATCTAAATGACACAAAGAGAAGAAAATATATATGTTCTCTTAAATAGAGCCACATACTGTATGATTTTTTGAGCACCATCCTCCATACTATATCCACTCACAAGTGTAGCTAGGATAAAAGCATTTAGAGTCAGTCAATCTCATATGAGATGATACTCATCGTGCCACAGCCAGGAATCATTATGGAACTCCACAGCCAGTGTTGAAACAAATGTCCACAATGTAAGAACCTCCAGAATACCAGGAAGTCAAATGGATTGAGATTGCAACAGATACTGTTAAAATGTAACCTTTTTAACCACAACAATAACTGCAGGCAAGTCTCTCGATATACAGACTCCTCGTGGTTGCAGCAAGACGTAATACGTCACAGCATACGAGTCCCAATGCGTTTCGTCACAGCACGTGACTTCTTCGGGGGTGGGGGGTTAATGGACTGATTGTAAAACTTTTAAAGCCTTTAATTGCTCCCAAAATCAGCTGTTATTGATTTGTGCTACTGCGCACCCTATACTGAGCAACACAAGGTGAAAAAAGTGTGTGTTTGCCGAGCATGCGCATTTTAAGTGAAACTTCTTCATCTTTTGTCACAGAAATTGAATTTGTGATGGTAATTTTTTTCATTAAAAATCAAAACACAATTTCAGTGACAAAAAGCAAACAAGTTTGACTTTAAACGTACGTGCTCGGTACACATCCTGTTTTAGCTATTTTCACTTCTATATTTATACTAACTGAATGCCTCGTGTGTGTCTGTGTTTGTATGTTCGCTCGTGTGTGCGCGCACGCGTGAGTGTGTGTGCATGCATGAGTGTGTGTACACGTGAGTGTGGGTGCACGTGTGAGTGTGTGTGCACGCATGAGTGTGTGTGTGTGCACACGTGAGTGTGAGTGTGTGTGTGCGTGAGTGTGTGTGCACACGTGAGTGTGTGGGTGTGCATGTGAGTGTGTGTGCATGCATGTGTGTGTGTGCATGTGAGTGTGTGTGCACACGTGAGTGTGTGTGTGCATGCGTGAGTGTGTGACTGCTCTTTGTCTGTATAAGTTTTTATTTTCCATTAATTTGAAAAAGTTTTCTTCAGGTCAGAGGACCCTGCAGTACAATTTATAATAGCACATAGCAGTAGCACATGCCAGCAGCAGTGTGTGTCAGTGTGTGTGTGTTAGTGTCAGTGGGTGTGTGACAGTGTGTGTCACTGTCAGTGTGTGTGTGTGTGTCATTGTGTGTCAGTGTGTGTGTGTGTGTGTGTGTGTGTGTGTGTGTGTGTGTGTGTGTGTGTGTGTGTGTGTGTGTGTGTGTGTGTGTGTGTGTGTGTGTGTGTGTCAGTGTCATTGTGTGTGTCAGTGTGTGTCTGTTTGTGTCAGTGTCAGTGTGTGTTTGTGTGTGTGTGTGTCAGTGTCATTGTGTGTGTCAGTGTGTGTCTGTTTGTGTCAGTGTCAGTGTGTGTCTGTGTGTGTCTGTTTGTGTCAGTGTCAGTGTGTGTCTGTGTGTGTCTGTTTGTGTCAGTGTCAGTGTGTGTCTGTGTGTTCGGGGGGGGGGAGCATCTGAAGCAGGCTCTCCCAGCAGTGATCTGGCGAAGACGTTGGTGAGTATGCGAGAGGAGGGAGGGCAGCGGGGGGAGGATCTCAAGCAGACTCTCCTAGCAGTGGTCTGGAGAAGCCGGTGGCAAGTCTGCGAGCCCCAAGCCAGCCCCCCTCTACCCTCCCACGGCGAAAGTAGGTAGGGGGTGTTCAGCAGAGAGAGATATACTGTGTGTGTGTGTGTCCATCCGTCCAGCGGTGACTCCTCCTGGTAGAAGCTGGCAACACTGACGGCCTCTTCTGCCAAGCGCGATATCACTTCCGTCACCACTGACTTCCGTCTCCAATCAACTACATTAACGAGTGTGTGTGTGCACGTGAGTGTGTGTGCATGTGTAAGTGTGTGTGCACGTGTGTGTGTGTGTGTGTGCACGTGAGTGTGTGTGCATGCGTGAGTGTGTGTGTGCACGTGAGTGTGTGTGCACACATGAGTGAGTGTGTGTGTGCGTGCGTGCGTGAGTGTGTGTGTGCGAGCGTGCGTGCGTGCGTGAGTGTGTGACTGCGCTTTGTTTTTATAAGTTTTTATTTTCCATTCATTTGAAAAAGTTTTCTTCAGGTCAGAGGACCCTGCAGTACAATTTATAATAGCACATACCAGTAGCACATGCCAGCAGCCAGTGTGTGTGTGTTAGTGCCAGTGGGTGTGTGTCAGTATGTGTGTCACTGTGTGTGTGTGTCATTGTGTGTGTGTGTGTGTGTGTGTCATTGTGTGTGTGTGTGTGTGTGTGTGTGTGTGTGTGTGTGTGTGTGTGTGTGTGTGTGTGTGTGTGTGTGTGTGTGTGTGTGTGTGTGTGTGTGTGTGTGTGTGTGTGTGTGTGTCTGTGTGTGTGTCAGTGTCAGTGTGTGTCAGTGTCTGTGTGTTCGGGGGGGGAAGGGGAGCATCTGAAGCAGGCTCTCCCAGCAGTGATCTGGTGAAGACGTTGGTGAGTCTGCGAGAGGAGGGAGGGCAGCGGGGGGAGGATCTCAAGCAGACTCTCCTTGCAGTGGTCTGGAGAAGCCGGTGGCAAGTCTGCGAGCCCCAAGCCAGACCCCCTCTACCCTCCCACGGCAAAGGTAGGTAGGGGGTGTTCAGCAGAGAGAGATATAATGTGTGTGTGTGTGTGTCCAGCGATGACTCCTCCTGGTAGAAGCTGGCGACACTGACGGCCTCTTTTGTCAGGAGAGATGTCACTTCCGTCACCACTGACTTCCATCTCCAATCAACTACATTAACGTCACTAAAGAAATTTCACTTCAAAAACCCCACGTGATCTTATTTACACATAATCAGAAACAAACAACGGAGACATAGTGCTAATAGAAATGAACATGATGCACAAAATGAATAAAGTAAAAATTACCCTAAACAAAAGATACGAAAACCTGAACCTTAAAACATAGTCATAATAAAATACCATGTTATTTAAAATATATAAATAAATATTGCCTCAAATTAATGTTATGCATCAAAAACAATTGAACAAAATACTGGAGAAAAATAAAATTGAAATTAAAACATTCATATAACATATAAGCAATATAATAATATTATTTAAAGGGTGCCATGACAATCGGCACTAATAAGACAGGACAGGGATAATATTAAATGAAATATTCTATGAACAACCTTATATTAACTGAGACCATTCGTAAAGTAAATAAACTAATGTTGGAAAATAAGATTGAGAAAAATGGGGAAAAGGGAAAGAGAAACGAAAGAGGGGAGAGTGGAAATTAGTGGGGAAAAGAAAGGGGGGAAAGGGGAGAGGGTAGAGAAAAAGGGGTGAGGAAAAAAGGGGGGTGATGAACAAAGGGAGAAAAATGGGGAAAAAGGAAAGGAAAGAGGAGAGAGCGGGAAGTAGTGGGGAAAATAAAGGGGGGGAAGGGGAGAGGGTGGAGGAAAAGGGGTGAGGAACAAAGGGGGGTGATGAACAAAGGGACAAAAATGGGGAAGAAAGGGAGGGAGGGGAAAGGGGGGATGAAAAATGGGTGGGGAATAGGGAAGGTAAGCAGGGTAAAAGGGATAAAATGGTCAGGAGAACCAGGGAACACATAACCAAAGTATTGAAGATATAAAACAGAGAGTCTCTCAGGAGGACACCAGTGGCATAGATAGAATAATCTATTCCAATGTACTGGTGTCAATACACTTGTTGAAACCAGCGAGGGCCAGCGTACCCATCTTATAAATCCAATAGGATTCCCTTTTGCACAGGGTCTTGAACCTGTCCTCCCCCCCTGCCAAAATTGAGGGGGGGGGGATGTGCTCAATCTCCATAACCGTCAGGAGCCCAGGATCTTTATTGTGATGGAGACTTAAATGCTTTGATATGCTGTGTGTTGTAAAGCCTCAAGCCACATTTCTCCTGTGTTCAAGACACCTTACATTGAGAGAACGAATAGTTCTCGCAATGTATTGCATCCCACAGGGACAACTTAGCATATATACAACATATGGAGTTAGGCATTCGATGGGCCCTTTAACTCCATAGTTGCTACCATGAGAATGTGATGAGAATGTGTGTTCTAAACAAATCTGTCTACACAAGATGCATCTTGACCTCATGCACCTGAAGTATCCATTACTTCTTGTAGCTTTGAATTTAGAAAGAGTTTTCAATTTACTTGGCGCTATTACATTTTTAACATTTGTCACCTTTTTGAAAACTACATTTGTTTCAACACTGGCAGTGGAGTTCCATGATGATTTCATGATGATTCCTGGCTGTGGCATGATATATATAAAATAAAATAAAGAATATCACTTGTGAGCACATTCACATGTCTTAGACAGGTCTGCACCCCTGCCTTTCAACCATTATCACCTAGCATACAGTGCTCCCACTGCCGCAAGGAATTCTGGGAAATGTCTTGCAAATAAGCATGGCTCCATACACAGGGAGTCCATTTAAGCATGTGTATGGATATTCCAGGCAAAAGGTGACACATTGTGTGCTCATTTGCATGTAATTTCCCAGAATACTTTGCTGCAGGGGGAGCACTGTATGCTAGGTGATAATGGTTGAAAGGCAGGTGTGCAGACCTGTCTAAGACATGTGAATGTGCTCACAAGTGATATTCTTTATTGGCAATATGCTAACGGTGGAGTTTTTTTGTTGTCTTTTTCACCCACCATAACTTAAAATGTAATGGTGTGTGTATATATATATATATATATATATATATATACCATACGATACCGGTTGCAACACGACATCAAGGGACAGCACGCAGGTAAGTAAATCATAAATTTTCTATATTTGATAGAAGACACAAAAACCGACGTTTCGGTCCCCCAGTGGGACCTTTCTCAAGGTGGTGCAATTGAATGCAGTGCACAATACATATATATACCCCAAACCCCGTGCAATTCAACAAATGTCCCTGCAATAGTTAATCTATCCAGGTATTAGCTCCAGATCAGTTTAGCCCATGCGCACTCTCTCCGGTTATCCAAGATATCGCTGGGTCTGGCAGACTTATGTAGTCTCTCAGCAGTAACATTATGCAATTCCTGAGCCTTTTGCGCATGCCCAAACACATATCAGGTAAACAAATATAGTTAATATATTCAAAATGGCCGCTCTTTACCTGCTGATACTGTGGATGCATGTCACATAGGCAGGTGAGGCTTATTAACTGTGATTGGTTTTGTTGAATTGCACTGGGGTTTGGGGTATATATGTATTGTGCACTGCATTCATTTGCACCACCTTGAGAAAGGTCCCACTGGGGGACCGAAACGTCGGTTTTTGTGTCTTCTATCAAATATAGAAAATTTATGATTTACTTACCTGCGTGCTGTCCCTTGATGTCGTGTTGCATCCAGTATCGTATGGTCTGTTATTGCTTTATGGGATAAGCACCAAAACATATATATATATATATATATATATATATATATATATATATATATATATATATATATATATATATATATATTGTGACAGAGTCAATGACACATGAGGCTGGAACAGTGAATGGAGAGATGCTGCAGCCAGTTCACAGAGTGTTAATCTCCTCAGACAGAGAAAGCACAGCTGAAGACTGATTAAACAGGGGCTGAACTCATCAGGGAAAGAAGTGCTTTAAAAAGCAGGAAGTTGCTCACAGAAGGTGAGCTTGTTTTTCCACGTGAGGATGGAGAGAATTATCCCGGCTAGGAAGCCATAGCTGTTGCTCTGGTTCCCCAGTCCTGCGAGGAGCTTTGCTGCTGGGACCAGTTGGGACCCCAACCCAGGATAAAGATTAGATAAAGATTGCTGCGAGCTGGACACAGCCTGCTCCACGGAACCATGTTTCTGTTTGCTGTTGGAGCTGCAACACAGATAAGACTTTATTATTATACTTATTGGTTATCCTTTGTGTAGCATATGTTTTGGTCATAACCAGATTAGCTGGCTGCCCTGTTAGTAAGGGCTCAAGAAGTGAGTTAGTTTCCCTAACGGGACTAGGCTTTAATTTCTAGAAAGTAGTTTCTTAAAGGGACAGTGCACCCGTACTTTATTTTGGTTGTGGCTAATAAACCACTATAGTTTAACGTTTCCCATTGTGTCTAGCGTCTTACTGACCCCGCCACGAGGCCGTCCTGCCACAAAATATATATATATATATATATATATATATATATATATATAAAATAAAATAAATAAATAAATAAATAGATGATACCGTTCTGTGGCTAACGAAATGCTTTTATTTGTGCGAGCTTTCGAGATACACTGATCTCTTCTTGCGGCGATGTGACAATGAATGAAGCAAAAGGTAAACTTAAAAACAGTGTCTCTTGGAATGTTATCTGTGCTGTTCCTTCCCCCGTGTGGATGTGTTTTATGGCTAGAGGTGTTAAATGGTATATATATATTATATAATATATATATTTCTCCTTGTTTTTGCTCTACTCTGTATATCTAAAATAAAAAAATTATTGAAAGTGAGCCTTTATGAAAAATAACTTGCTTTCACTGACATAAGGGAAACTATTTACATCCTTCAACGAAGATAATGGATTTATATGCAAAATTAATAAGCATTGATTTTTATTTAACATTTTTACTTTTGAGACAGATAAATTCAGGTCATCAAAATGCTGGAAAAATCTGTTTTTCAAAACATTTTACTTCATTATTTTGTCTTGTGACCTTTTTGCCTTGCAGATAGATGTAATTTCTTCTTATCACTGTGGATAGATTTCATTAAAGTTTGAATACAATTTTTCCTCTGTTCTAATGCCATGTGATCCCGTTTATGCACATTCTGAAAACAATAAGGTATATTTTTATCTAGCTCAAAGCCAGAGGAACGTTTTAATGAATTTCATACATGTGGGTAATTCTGTTCATAATCCAAGGTGACTGACTATTCGGACTGTTTTTGGTCAAAAATCCACATATACATCAACGACCCACTTCTGTGTATACAGAATAATATCCTATACAGTATGTATTTCTGTTTGCATGGTTCCCATTTTTAATGTGCTACTTCAGAATAAATGATTGGATTGCTACTCACATAAAAGAAAGGGGAATTATTCTTACAGATAATTCAATTTCTCTTCGTTCCTCTGTGCCAGTACCAATGAATGGGGATAACGTCCACCCAGTTTGGGGCAGGACAATTAAATTCTACGAATGAGGCTCTGCCAGCCCCTAAAAGCAAACATATATGCCCCCAATGTTGGACAGGAGGAATTCTTATAGAAATATTATCAATAATTAATATATTTAGAGAATGGGCTCTGTATTTGGGTGGTGATTTCAATGTAGCACTAAACCCGGTATTAGATATCTCCAAAGAGCAAAAGTGAGCAAAAAGCAGAATAAATTCATAAATAAATTATTGGATCAACAGGCAGTAGTTGATGCCTGGAGAGTATTAAACCCATCAGGGAAAGATTATGCATACTATTTGCACCCACATGATAGTTATTCCTGATAGACTATATATTTATAGACCAGACTAATGCCTCAATTAATCACAATGACGGATGTGAAGCAGTGAAAAGAGTTTTACAGACGAGTGGAGATCTGCCAGATCTACAGATAAGGTTTATATCAGATTGCATGGAATTCATACTTAAGAGGATTGTTTTCTGGTTCGATTAAGTATTTTACTTACAACTATGTGGCACGGCGATGGGAACCAGATTCGTCCCCAGTTATGCCAACCTCTTCATGAGCGCATGGGAGGAGGACCATATTTGGTCATGGGCGGGACTGGTGGAGAATCTGGTGTCTTGGAACAGATATATAGATGATATCATCTTTATATGGAAAGGCCCTAAAAAATGCTTGGATGACTTCCTTATATATATTAATACTAACAGTCAATCTCAAATTGACATCAACTATAAGTGAATCGGAAGTGAACTTCTTAGATTTGACAATATATATTGAAAATGACATAATTCAAACCAAAACGCATTTCAAGGAAGTAGATAGTAATAACTTCATCCTCCAATCAAGCTGTCACCACGATAAGTGGATCAAAAATATTCCCTTTAGCCAATATAGAAGGATAAAAAGGAATTGTTCCGAGGATAAGGTATTTCTTGAACAAGCAGAAACTCTAACAAAAAAAAATTCAAGAGAGGAACAATGATAGTATGAATATGAATCAAGCACTGGAGAAAACAACAACGATAGAAAGAAAATCTTTACTAGGTCCAAAGAAAACAGAACTTCCCCCTAAAAAATTGGATACTCCCTTTATAACCCAATATAACAAAGACGCAGGTAAAATCCAGCAAATTCTAAATAAACACAGGCACATACTAAAAAATGATCCAATTTTGGCTGAACATATTCCATATTTAAAAAAGCACCTAATATTAAAAATAAGATTGCGCCTAGTGCAATAAGAAAGAAGAAACCAACTACAAATTGGCTAGAATTACCTAAAGGCCATTTTGATTGTAAAAACTGCACTGCGTGCAATTTTAGCTGTCAGACAGGTGATAGCTTTAAGTCGAATAAGACAGGTAGAACATTTAAGATCAAACAACACATAAATTGTAAATCCAAATTTATTGTATATCTCCTAGAATGCCTCTATGGGCTTCAATATATTGGTAAGACCATACGTCCCCTACGTGTTCGAATTTTAGAACATGTAGGAAACATTAGAAACAGCCTCATGAGCCATAGAGTCTCAAAGCATTTTTCCAAGCTCACAATGCGGACCCTAAAGGTTTGAAATTCAAAGGTATTGAACAAGTAGCACTACACTGGCGAGGGAGGAATAGAGGCCAAGATCTTCTAAAAAGAGAGACGTTTTGGATCCATGAACTATTGTGTCTCACACCATATGGGTTAAATATAGATTTTGAACTAAGTGTGCTTCTTTGATGTGTTTGGATATCAAAATGTCAGCTACACGCTAGTTATCCCTATCTAAGATTATCTTTCTCTCCTATTTTTCAGCATCAGTACGTTTAGAATATTTTGGTGATTAGGTTCTCTTTATTTTATATATGTATTCTATATATGTTTTAAAAATGTTTTTTTAATATGCTTTTTATATAAATTTACTTATGGTGCATTAATAAATTAATATTTGGGTCTCTTAAGCATGTGTGCTAAGAGGGTTAAATTATTTTATTTTATAATATTGTATAATTTCTGCAATAAGTGATGTGCACATCCGATGTAGAGATAATATCTAGATCTCACATATGCCCAGATACACTGTGGCTATCTATGATTGGATACAGACTAATCAAGCAGTAATACGCTGCAGACATCTGCCACAAAGTTTTAGCCAATGAGTGTAAGAGACTCGGCATATAGTATCAGCTGAGAGGTATCTGAATTACTCCTGATGAAACCGGCAAGCCCGGTGAAACGCGTAGAGTGACAACCTGTTGGAGACGTGCGTCACACAGTACGCGACGTGATCTGCACACCCGCCCAAGGAACAAGCCAGAGCAGTTTGCAGAGGCACGGGACAGGGAGGAGCAGTGGAGATCGAGCAGAGGGCAGAGATAACGCCCGGAGATCCTGACTGGCTATAGCCTCCAGCTATTGTTTTAAGGCTCTTTGATCATTGAAACCATGTGAGTGTATTTTCACTTTTGCATGAGAGATAAACTCTTTTAGCAGTATACACTATGTGGTGTTCATTCATTTACCAGGGAAGGTAACCTGACTGCAGAGGTTTATCGCATTCTGAGACAGAACACACATACAGACAGCATTTTCACCAATATTTATTGGGACACGCTTTAAAAGATTTGGGAATTTGTGAGTACCCACTGCACAGAACTTGATACTCACATCACATAGGTTTGTGTTAACATATTGCACTATATTCTGTATGTGTTTTATTTTACATACATCTGTGCTCCCCATTACTCCTGGACTACAACGTGTGTGGGGTTGAGAAAATCCAATCCTTTAAGGGTTTGAGCAGCGAAGTATTACCTAGCTTTACTTTTACTTTTATTCACGGCAAAAATATTTTTGCTACATTTACACCAATCACAGGGTGTTTTCGATTTGAACTGTATTTGATCTAAGAGCTAGTTTTGTATATTTATCTAGTTCATACTAACCTATAGTAGCTTATGAAGCTTATAGAGAATAGCTCAGTAAGAGTGATCTACTGTCCCAGACTGATAGCCAGTTTCTAGGAGGTGGTATTCTTAACCCTCCTAGAGGTACTAGCGTTCAGTTGCTATGAGGGATATGAAAGGTAATAATGCAAGGCTTATTGTTTATGCCTCTCATTAGGTGGGGTTAGCCCTAAATAGGTAATACCATTCACAATGTGTTCTTAGTCAATGTGATTGGCCAATAAGTTGACTATTTAGATAGTGGCAGATTACCAGTATCAGTAGTGGGTACCAGATACCCACTAATGTAATTAAGGAAAAAGGGAATATAGTGGTACAGGATTTTCAAACTGTCCAGGTTCCAAAATGTGGCATTTAAAGGGTACTTTTTGAATAAATATGTTATGGTTAGGGATAGCTAACACAATAGCAGTCTACAGGGTGTAGTGGGTATCATGTCCCTCTATTGCTGTACCTGGTGTATATCAAATGAATGGGGTATTCATGAATCCCTCATTAAGACCGTTGGGTGCCAAGGTACCCAATGTGTAGATCCACCAGGACTCCTTTTTCAGGAGTTATGTGTCCCAATCTCCTTTCCATATACCTGTAGGCTCTATGCCTACAAAATGCATTGACTTCAGTTTTCCATTATGGCATATGTTAATGTGTTTTGCTAATGGAGTTTCTAGACTGCTATGTACTGCCGACATGCTCCAGTACACGTTGTTTAAGTTGGCGTCAAGTTTTTCCTACGTATTTCTTTCCACATGACCAGATGCCCATGTAGATCACTCCAGTAGTTGTGCAGTGTATAAATTTGCGGATCTGAAAGTTCCGAGAGCCATAATGATTTCTGAACTCCTTGGTCACCTTAACATATTTACAGGCTCTACATCTTTGGCATTGAAATGACCCTTCTTATCTTTGTGGTAGTCATGTTGGTGCTGCCTGTCCACTGAAGTGGCTGTGTACCAGGTTATCCCTTAGGTTCCGTGCCCGTCTGTCACGAGAGACCAGGCAGTTTACACCTTTTGACCAGGATCACACATTCAGCAAAACAAGATAAGTGAAATAAATTGTAAATTTATTCGCAGGAAAAGGCATACACACAATGGAACACAAACTACATCAAAAAATACACACTTACTTGGGACCTGGGGCACAAAAATAGACTTTCCTGCCTTCTCTTACCCTGTATAGTCCTGTACTACAAGTGCTCCTCCCATGTCTGCTCTCTTTATTATACAAATCTTATTTACAGCTAATGCAGTTAAGGCTCATTTTTCTTTGAATGTTGAATTTGAAATGATGTCTAGTGTGGGTTTTTTTGTTTGAAATATGTATTCATATCTGATTTAACTATCCTCATAAAATTGCTTACTGAGGGGTTTTTTTGTAGGTGGAATATATTTAGATTTAAAATTACATGCTGCCTTTATGTGTTGTTTTTCTTCCAGCTGCTGCTGCTGCTGCTTTTCAAGTACCTTGTTAAGCCTGAAACAAAAAAATGATTTTAGTTTTGGTTTCTCTATAATTTGAAGAATTCTACCCCCATATCAAAACGGTTAGCAGTGGACGTTGGAACAAACAAGGGGCTCTTAGCAAGCACATGATTTTCACATTCAGCAAGGGTGTAGCTAAATACATTTATTACAAGACTGTTGGTATTTATTTTTTTCTTGGGACCAAAGGACTGGAGGTTCTGTTATGCTTGTGCTAGCCGCGGTGGGTCCTCTTTCTTTGGACCGAAGACCGTCACTTTCTGGGCTATGTTTTTTCAATTGAAGATCCTACGCCTGAGTCACTAGTTTGGGCTTCAGGTCATCTTGTAAAACTATGGGATCGAGGCTGTGGGCTGGTATGCTTCTCGGTCCTCGTCCACTGATAGTCTGTATTTTCCTGGTTAATGGATGAAGAACGTGCACAAGCCAGCACGGCCATGTGCAGGTGATGTCAGGGATCCTGCACAGCGAAGATGTATGGTTATGTACCTGGACCTCAGGAGGATGCTGCTTCATGAGTGGATAAGATTGATCACTGTATCAACTGGGGGGGGGGGGGCGGAGGGGAGCCGGCAAGTGTTAGCTATACATTTATACCATATTGTATGTTTAGTCAGTGATGTTGTACATTTAAATATTGGATTAGAACAAAGAAGGTTAGCTACACTGGCGGCAAATGGGAACCATTGGCCACTCCCTTGATTTGAAGATAAGAATACTTAACCATTTTTTTTTTCAATTTGATAACAGTATTACTGTAATATCAACATTTCCATGAGTATAAATGTAAGGGGAGAATTCTTCCTGTCAATCATAATTTCTCCCTATCAATAATACCACAATCTCATCAACACACCAAACCCGTTACCTAGGGGTCATCTTTGACTCTGCCCACTCTTTCATTTATTACATTCAAGCCCTCACTAATTCCCGTGGCCTGCATCTCTGAAAAATTGCTAGGATAGGCCCTTTTTTCCCTCATGACACAACTAAATGCCTAATTAACTCACTTATCCTGTCCCGCATTGACTACTGCAACCTTCTCCTATTTGGCATTCCCCTCATCCACCTTTCCCAACTTCAATCCATCCAAAATTCTGCTGCCAGACTTATCTACCTCACTTACTGCTCCAATTCTGCTGCTCCATTATGCAAATTAATACTCTGGCTTCCCATATCCTCTAGAACAGGAGTCCCCAAAGCAGCACCTTTTGTGGATGCCTGCGACTAACTGGCCAACCAGTTGATAATATGGCATAGATTAGGGGTCTCCAACATGTCGATCGCAAGCTACCGGTAGCTCACCGGCTGCCACCTTCCACTCCCACCTACAAGACTTCTCCCGTGCTACACTCTCTATCTCTCTGGAATTCCCTAACATGCACCATCAAACTGTCCCCCATCATTCAGACATTTAAAAACTCCCTGAAAACTCACCATTTCAAGGAAGCCTTCTTGGCATACTCTTAACATTTACAACCACCCCTCCAATCATATTGGAACCAGCAGTGCAGCTGGACCAAACTTCATGCCATCACTTCCTAGCATCCACACCGCCAAACCTTAATGGGATCAGCTATGCGGCTGGATCATACTCCACCCAGAAGCATACTCAATCTCACAATAAGCAGCCACTCTACCTTTTGTTTCAACATTACCCCTTATTCCTTCTAGATTGTAACCCCTCAGGAGCAAGGCCCCCATTACCTTCTGTATCTGTTTGTGCATGTTTGTCTTTATTTATATGTCATTCTGTTTATGTAATTGATGTCATTCTGTACCCCCACTTACAGCGCTGTGGAATATATATCACTTTACAAATATATAATGATAATAATGATAATATTACTCACGAAGCGAGCGTACGGACGTAGGGGTATGTTGCTATTGATAATATGTCCTTATTCGCGAGTGTACTTAGTGAGTGTCCTTAAACCGGGGTAAGTCTGTATTGCACAGTACTGTATGTACTTCAAGTGTCTTTAATTGAAATCTAAAGAGTAAAAACATAAACACACCAAAAAATTAAATGTTTTATTTGCACACAATAATAAAGTAAAAATGAATAATACAAAATTACAAAATCTCTTCTTTCAAATTTAACATGTTCATTTATTTTTCGTCGAACTGGCTGCTCTTGGACATCTTGGCCTGTAAAGAAAGAGACAATATTCAATATTAATTGAATATGTCACCTGAGAAGCACGAGATATGGCCGCGCTTTTGTCCCATGATGCGGTCGACAACTGGCAGTTGCACCTGTACCCCCTCACTTCTCTCCACTCCTGCTGTTCTTTGTTTGTAATATAAGTTTGATGCTTTCATGAGCCAAACAGATAAATATAATGAGCGGCTCCAAACATAAGTCAAAAAATAGTTTGACAGTATACAAATAGACAAATAGACAGACAGAACCCCTATTGATAGCACTCTGTTTCAGTGTGATTTGGTGATTTGTTTAAAATATCTTTATTAAATGACAGTAATGTTAAAATATTGGGGTTTAAAACAATGATTAAATATAACCAAGTGTTACTTAATCTAATGGATATGTGTGTCCAAGAGATTGTACAGTGGTATGTTAATGTCCAGTGTTAGGATAGTTCACTGGCCCTAGTGTTCCTCATATGGAGTGAATGGGCTAGAGGTCTCTGTAGTTATACCAGCAGTTATTACCACAGTTAAAGTGCCCCAGTATGATATACTAGCTGGTGCTCTTATATAGGACCTGTACTATGCTGTATAAGTGATGCAGCTATTAGTACATTATAGATTAGATAGAGTCAAATCTAGGTCTGAGTGCACCTACTATTGTATTACTGACGCTACCCTATATAGATGGTAGTATATAGGTGCAGGCTTGTAGTACTTAGTACATATACCTCCCAGGTGTGTGATGACCGGGCTGTAGTGTATACTAGTATAGAGGATACAATACTGGTAAGTATGATGGCACTGCAGGAACTCCTGTATATGCAAATACAGAGTTTTCAGCTGAGTACTGTACCTTATAGGGTGTGTGTACCGGTCAAAATTGAAAGACCTATCCCTAATTGGTGCAGTACGCCTCATATGTGGTTATTGTCTGGCACTCCAGAGGTTAATAGCTGGTACAGGTGCCTTTTGCTTATATATATAGTACCCTTTAAGCTTAATGCTGTGAGAGGGAAGTAGCATTCAGGCTACCTAGATGGATATTATAGTACATTGCCAGATATTTGAATGCCGTTAGAAGTGTGTGACTGCTGAGTCCATTGGGTCTAATAGCAGTCCTTTAATGCGCACGGGTTGAGCCACGCTGACTTCCTATATCACACTGAGTCAGTGTATGTGAACTCGGGCTCCTCCGCGTGCACGTGGTCACGTGGTTGCCGACGCGCGCGTTTCGCGAGTGCTTTGTCAAGGCTAAGTTAATCAGAGGGTTTCCTATGTCTGAGAAGGCTATTTATACCTTTTGGGTTAACCTGTAATGACCCCATTAGCTGTTGGCGCATGCTCACTGTGAGGCTGTTGGATAACTGAAGTTCAGACCTGCGCTATGTTTCCTTATGTGTTGGACTTTAAAATTCACACACAAATCACACTGAAACAGAGTGCTATCAATAGGGGTTCTGTCTGTCTATTTGTGTATTAAGTTACATACCCCTTGCAGCACCGTTTCCCTTGCTCTATAGTCAAGCTGCAGCGGGGGCCAATCTTAAGTATATAAACAGTATACAAATAGATACTATTTTTCCCTTGTGGGTGATTGAATCTTTCGAAGGACGCTAAATACATTAATATATTGTTTTATTTTATGTACGTGCCCCTTTAAAAAATAAAATGCCATCATACATAATGATAATATAATAATGTTCCTTCACTGGGATGTGCTTTGTTAGATTTGTAGCTGAAATTGAAAGCAGCAAGCTCCATAATGGCTTACAATTGTATATGTGCATCAATACACTCTTATGTACAGTATCCCACTAATTTAGACCTGCTAACCATATTTAAATGTTATGAGCTAATACAAGTCGACAAGAATATTCTTTAGCTTTGCTTTTTCATGCAAGTGGATGGGTCCAGTCTTGGCTAATGTCTCCTAATGCACAATAATGTAGCCATTTTTCAGTTTGGACTATAATCTAAGAAGACAAGACTTGTCATTCATATATATTCTAGAAAGGTAGTTCAGTTCTTAATTCAACGTGGTATCCTAATAAAATTTGGCAGAACTCATCCTTAATGTAGCCATGTAATGCAGTTAGACTAGGTTTGAAAGACTTTAACTGACTATTAATAATGACAAGAACATGCGTCAAAGTTGATCTCTGTTAATTAATATTATGTTCCTCATACAGCTAGATAATAATATAGTACATTTGACTGAAATAACATTTGGGATTCATTGAGTTCCTCAAAATAGGTTACTTTCCGGGTAAAAATGCCTTTACAGTTGATGTAGTGCAATAGTCTAGAGTTCATAATAACTTTCATATTTCTGGTGACAAAACTGGGAAATATAAAGTGTGGGTGGTGCTGGAGGTGAGTGCCATTTTAAAATCATCACACATGCCTGTATACAAAATATCATGGGTGTAAAATTGCTCATAAAATGACGTACAGTATGCTTATAAACTCCATTTAGAGGGAGCAATTACACTTTTTGTTTTCTATCACTCTCAGGCAACATGATAAACACTTGAGCTTTCAAAATGGTCGCAGATTACCTATACAGTATAGTGTGTGTGTGTGTGTGTGTGTGTGTGTGTGTGTGTGTGTGTGTGTGTGTGTGTGTGTGTGTGTGTGTGTGTGTGTGTGTGTGTGTATATATGCAAGTTACTATGGTCAACTTGTAGGATTTCAACAGTTGAGCAATAGCAGCTTCAAGTGAAAACTAGATGTTCCAAAAAATCTAAAATGCTCAAGAAAAAAGAAGTGCATGCTCCATAATATAAGTCAATTTATTTTATAAAAAGTTTTCAGATTAGAGATTAAAAAAAAAACACTCACATATGGTACACAGATGAGGTGCCCGAACAAGCAGGCTACGGAAAGCACAGCAAAGTCAGCAAAGAGGCTCTTTGATAAAGCGCCTAGTGCGCAAAACACGTAAGAGGATTTTTTGTACACAACTGCAATGTTGATGAGGATTCCTGTACAAGAATTAAACCTACCGTTTATGCTGGCACTCTGTTCTGGTTTCCGTTTTGTTGGCTGACTTTGCTGTGCTTTCCGTAGCCTGCATGTACGGGCACCTCATCTGTTTACCTGCTTCATTCATCCGGAGACGCACGCACGCTGAGGGAACTTGCGTTGTTGATCTACATGCCAGTGCAGTGAGTACTCAATTCACTATAAGGGACTTTGTCTTCCTTATACGTGTAGCGCACTTTCCCCCACCCCCTGGGAGATAAGGCGTCATGGTGTGTGTATGCGTTACCTGTGGCTCGCAGTAGACCTGAACCTCTACCGCGGGGAGCCTGGGGTGTACCTGATTCGATATGTGACAGCGCCTCCACCTGCACGGAATCCCAACTATGCGGATAACCCCGTGCAGGACCATATATGTACAACACACACTGATGCAATAAAACAATAGCAATTTACTGTTGGGCATATATGCAATGACAAACAATGATAATAATTCTACTGGTTACAGCTAACCATACAGCCCCGCATGGTCTTTCCCACCACCGTGTTACCCCACACCGTGTCCACAGTACCTGACGGGGCCCTCTGGCACCCAACCACCCTGGTGTCCACAAGAGTCTAAACCCCACCCCTATATGTGGTCAGCACTGCCACTATGGTGTGTGTTACTTGGTTGGTGCTCCAGCACCCGGGTGCGCCGACTGGAAGAACAATGGGATTACGCCGATACAGCGATGTCATCCACGATGAGTCCACCTCCACTTGGGTGGTATCGCATTGTTTTGAGCTGTAAAGCACTAGCGTGGGGCTGCAAATCTCAACATATACTTATGGTAAACAGTCTTTGACAATAAAGTGATAATATTACCACTTGAGATCCTGTATTAAAAAAATTAAGAAAAACAAACAAAACTAAAAAACGCTTGGAATGCTTCTTTTAAAGGTGGGCGGACACATTTTTTGGGGGCTGTCCCCTGAGAATTCTCTCTCCCATGTGGTATATTTATATTTATTTATCGATTTTATAATATTTAAAAATTGGTTTGCTTATGTATTTTATTATCATTTAGTATGTTATATCGTTATTGTTCTAAGAGTGTCAGTAGGGGGGATAGAGTGTCAGTGGGGGTGGGAGAGCATAAGTGTCAGTGGGAGGGGGAGGGTGAAAGTGTCAGTGGGAGGGGGGAGGGAGAAAGTGTCAGTGGGAGGGGGGAGGGAGAAAGTGTCAGTGGGAGGGAGAGAGAGTGTCAATGGGAGGGAGAGAGAGTGTCAGTAGGAGGGGGAGAGAGTGTCAGTGAGAGAGACAGAGAGTCAGGGAGTGTGGATCAGGGGGAGAAAGAGTGTGTCAGTGGGGGGAGAGAAAGTGTCAGGGAGAGTGGGGGGAGAGAGAATATCAGAAATAGAGTGGGGAGTGTGTATATTTGTTAGAAAAAAAACTATAGCTATAAGATTAACAACAAAAATTCCGAAGGTTTGCCTAGGGCGCGAACACCCTTGCACCAGTCCTGTACAGATGAAGCACGCCTAATTGTTTTCAGCACCTGAGTATTATCACTGCGAGGGGTCCAATCTGGAAACATGGACTCCCTGCAGTAACGCACTGGTAGCCGTGGCGTCAAACATTTTTTAGCCGTGGCTTCAGAGACAGTGTCTTGATATATCTGTACAGAACTGGCAGTCATCAATATAAAATGTTAGGAATGTCAGGGTTGAGCAAGTACAAATTATCCCCACTTACGAGATCAATGTGCATCTATATCATGTTTTCATTATTATGTTTCGTTCCACCAACCTTGCAGCAATTAAGTATAAATACTGTATAGGCCCTTATTCTATAAAGCGTGACGGCGGTGATTCGGTGCCAACGCACAAAAAGCCACAGTGACCAGTAGGGGTTTCCATGTTATAGCGCTGAAACGGTCTAAAATGAGAATAAGCTCCACAATGAAATCAAATATCTTACCGGCAATGTACGGTTTTGTTTTTCTTTAACATTTCACTACTGTACATTAAACTGTTAGTCAAATAGCTGCAATTGAGGACAAGCAAAACAAGTTAAAAAATCAATAGCGCAGCACATGATGCTTCCATTCTTCTTTTACCAATAAAGTGCCTGCACAACAACTTAATAGGTTAATACGATTTGTCAAACTGGATCTCTTTTTTTTGTCAAGTAGAATTTGACAGCTTGATTAAGCCCAGGGATACTGATGGCAGTGGTATGATGTCCATTCTGAATAAGGTCTTCTATCTCCTGGAGCTCTGCACAAACAATATCAGTAATATCTTCTGCAACACAAAATCAGATTTCTGAAGCAGAGTACGATACAGAGTAACAATACTCTTCATATATGAAATAATTGCTTAGCAATGTTAAAATAAAGAGCAATTATTTATTTTATTTGATTGTTTCAAAAGGGAACAAGGAAACCACAACAAACAATGTAGAATTACATTATTTTATGTTCCTATCCTTTTACTTTGAAAGCTCTAGAGGGACATTCACTAGATGGACATTTTATTCTATGAGCAATGCTCAAAATGTAAAATAAAAGCAGATCTTAATCTAACCACTGCCAGTGATTAGTATTGTTGGTAGAAGGCTAATATCCAATAAAAATCATTAAATGTAATAAATATTTAGGTTTCACATAAAAAAAGACCACGTTTCTAAATGTTATTAAATTAAAGATTATATGAATTATTGTCACATAAAAAGTCAATTGTTTCCATATCCTTATTTAATACACTAATAATTATATATTGATTGGGAAAAAAAGCATTGGCATAAAACTCTTTGGTGGAAGCTAATTACAATATTGATCGACATTTATCAAACATTTTAAGGTATGATGAAATATAGCAAGATCTTGCTTTGATCAGGCCTGTTGTGGGGCCGAAATTTTGTATTGTATATTGGAATACATTTGCTGTTATTGTTCATGCGAAATGAGTGATGTCTGATGCTTCTTCTTGTACTGTATGATTAACTGCTCTGAAGACTAAAAAAAGTAGTTTGGGGCCAAAATTTTGGAAGTGCTAATGGGATAATAATAATATGTTCTTGTATAGTGGCTAGTTTTATGTACCGCTTTACAGAGACATTTTGCAGGCACAGTCTCTGCCCCGTGGAGCTTACAATCTATGTTTTTGGTGCCTGGGGCACAGGACAATAAAGTGACTTACACAAGATCACAAGGAGATGACACCGGGAATTGAATCAGGTTCCCCTGCTTCAAACTCAGTGCCAGTCAGTGTCTTTACTCACTGAGCCACTCCTTCCCCTATATGAAGATGAAGATGAAGATGAAGATGGAGATGAAGATGGAGACTGACTCTATACAGTAGCTGTAAGTGCTAGGTTCTATGTGTGTTACGCTTCATAAATGTACAAAAAGATACTTTGGGTGCCCCACACATACTACATTTTTAGATTAGACTAGATATTAGAACTGCGTGAACTATTTATCTAGGGCTGAACAGATTAAACATGCACAATGTTTATGGAATATGCCTCCTACATATAGCAGCATCATCCTACAGCATGTACCAGTATTCGGACAACTGAGACAGGTGCCTGGTCTTTAAGCTTTGTGTGTGCGGAACTACTATTTATAATACTGTACATCCTACTCAATCCATATGCCCCTACCTTATTTAATATGTCCCTGGTAGGGTCAAATTGTGGGACCCAGCGAAGAAGGAGATCAATTAAAATGGAAAAACCATAAAATGAGAAGTTGAAAAGAGTAAGAGGGGCATAACATTAAGAGATCAACCAGAAAGAGACAGAAGCCTCTGTTCAATGTAGTGTGGATCTGTTGTTTTGTAGTTTATGATACAGCAACTCACTTAAGTGCAATTAATCAATATCAACTTCCATTCAATTAAATTTAAGTTAATGCTTAACCCACTACATTTTAAAGGATTCATGCCTTATTCAATAGGGGGAGAGACAGCAGTAGAGATAGAGATGTGAAGAGGAAGAGCAGAAAATCAGAGGCAGGAAATTCCACATTGAAAACATTTCCCCACTGATTTAGCATAATATCATTCTTACTTAAAAGCTGATAATGTACATGTGCAATTATAACACGTGAATCAATCATTTAAACAAATGTGAAAAATGTGACAGATTTAAATAAATTGAGCAGCTGCTTACTTTTGTGAAAAGTCATGAAAATGTGCACACAGGAGCCCAAATATTTTTAAATGTTTTTAAGAGTATTGGCAGATATTTTATACATATGTTCCCAATAGCAAGTTTAAAAAACAGCTGTAGAAGATTCCTTTTTTTTTTTTAAATGAAAAATAGCCCAATTAAAAAAACAAAATGAAGTTTACATTGATTTGGGAGACATACTGTATGTGAGTGTTTGAGAGAAGACTTAGGCACAAACCCACAGAAGGGTTCTAAGCTTTAGTATGCCTTAAATCCAATTCAAATGAGCCTCAACTGCTTTTTGGATACACGATAAAGTACTTTTGGATAGATATATTTTTTCATGCATATTTTTTAGTTACCTTTTCCTTTTGTTTCATTCATTTTTTGCACTTTTATTTTGCCTTTGTCCGTCCTGTGTTGTCATTCATGATTTGACCTTCTTTGTGCTTTTGATATATAATTAAAGTACAAATATTAGATGAGGGTCCTAGCCCTTCCTGTTCGTGTAAATTGATAAATCATTTAGGGGCCTATTCTAATAGCTCGGAGATGTGACAAATCACTTCTAAAGTGCACTTGAGAAGGGAATTTGCCTGTTTTGTTATTCTGTAAGCCCTTTTGACATGTCCAAACTGGGAGGACAGGCTTTTTTAGACGCGTTTTCATTCTGGCAGTGCAAATCCGGGCGGAATTACCCAAATCGTATTTTTTGCAAACTTGCTATGTAAGGTCGCGCTTATAGTGCCGGCGATGGCGAGACGACCGATGACGTCACCCGTCGCCACTAGCGAAAGTTAAACTTTAGTTTTAAGCGATGTCACTGGCGACAAGGCCAGTGATGTCACGAAGGGGGCGGGCAGCACTCTAATTGGTTTAGAGACAGTCACATGTGGGGACTGTCTCTAAAAAATCACATTTACCTGGCTTCAAAAATTTGGTCGCGACATCGCTCTGTCGCTATCGCACTTACTATAAGCGCTTGTGACGGAGTCAATGGATTTGTTTTGGAGCGACGTCGCGTCGCCAGGCACTATAAGTGCAGCCTTATAGTACTGCAGCACCAAAAAGTGCAAAACAACTTACAGTTTGTTCTCACTAACTCAAAACAGGTGGGATAGGAAAAGCGAATTCTCTCCAAAGCCTGATTGAGGAGGAGGAGGACTTCCTAACAATAGCATCTCTAGTTGTATATATGTCTCCTCAAACCTCCCTCCAAATAAAATAGGGAGAGATGACTGTGCTGAAAAAGGAACATATCTGAGGTACTCTGGGAGATATGCTAATGTCTATCCAAAGTATATTTAAATGAGTCACAAATCCTAAAATATATCCTTTAGACCAATCAGTCTAAAGGTCCTTGTGATGAAGGGGGTACCAGTGTCAGACCAAACAGGATTACAAGCCCCATAGTCTTGTTTATTTAATAAACATTGAGAACAGTATATAAAATGAGGTCAGCAACAGAGCAGAACATGAGACTCCATGTCAGGACAAAGACTAGCAGCTAAGGCCATAAACTGCCCTTCAAGAAGTCTGGGGGATGGACTGAAAACGCCAGCTATTTAAACCTATATTTTATGACATGAATAACATGACCGGCTCAATCTGAGCTGCACATTCTGTTCCTGATGAGAACATGCCCCTTGCTAGTGACGTATGTCAGGGTGGCCTGCCAGCAGTCCAAGAAACCGGAATACAGTAAGATTTACCAACAGTGTACTGCTATCAAGCAACCAACCAACACACAAGTCGCCATCATGATGCCAAAAACGCGTGTCTAGGCAGCTACACGGCGTGATGCCTGCAGACCAGATGCTAAAGGAAATTTGAACCTAACCAATAAGTGTCACACTGCCAAGCAATCCCACAAGTTCACATCCTAACCTAATAGAAAGGTACAGTATAAACATGTACATGCAAACCATCCCAAACTATATTCATGTACTGTACACTATCAAACAATAATGATATCAATGATATAAAAAAATGAATATGTTAAATGAGATCAATGATATAAAAAAATGAATATGTTAAATACGTTAATGAAGACACAGTTATGCAAAAAAATAAATACAGACGTAGAGATCCACATCTAAATAAACTCTTATCTGATAAGAGCCATAAAGAGAAAAAAAAGAGATACTGTAATTATAACAGTGCAAAAACAAAAAGAGAGACAGCGCAAAAAACCTCATTGCACAATATATAAACAAAATTGTATTGGTAAACTGGTAAGTATCACACGTACATCAATATGGTAAAAATTAGGCAGGACATGTTATGGACATGTTACCACTCTGTGCTCTGGATAGGGGTCACCCGGATCAGCTCACTTCCCGCAGGTTCCGTGGAACAATTGCAGACCGTTTTGTAGATCAATCCAGGACCTCCGTTCGGCAAGATGCAGGCACAGCGACCGCCGCCACAGGGGAACTGCCGCCACAGAGGAAGAAACTGCTCCGGTTCCAGCCACCGCAGTAGGGAGTCTCACAACCGGCAACTTACTCCTCAATCGCCAGCTGCAGGCACAGTGACCACCGCCACACAGGAAGAAACTGCTCCGGCTCTAGCCACCGCAGCAGGGGAGCCTCACAACCGGCCACTCACTCCTCAATCGCCAGACGCACACCAGTGACGTCACCAAGCGGCGTCAGCATAGGATCAGTGTCACACGCGAATGAGTCACCGTGTGGGGGAGATAGAAGTCCCGGGACTGTCCAGAGTCACAGATAGACACAAATAAATGGCATAAAAACCTCCAATAGGTAAAAAGTGAATGCGCCCTCAATCTAACGCGTTTCGTGTATCAAACACTTCGTCAGGGAATGGAGGATTTGTTGAAGGGGGCGCTTCATATACCCACAGTCCTCTTGTGATTGGCTGATGACAAAAGTCCAGCCTCTCTCATGGGAGGTATAACATACAATCTAGATCACAAATACTTATTAAATAAACATATATAATAAACACAAATTATTTATTAAATTAGAACATATTTGTGATGTTGCTAGAAGATAAAAACCATATATTAGTATTTATTAGTATTAGTATTAGTATTATGTAATTATAACGGCACACGAAAATTGTGAAAAGTATAGGAACAGCCAGGATTGAAATGATGTATAATAAAAAACATGACATGGCAACAAGGGTTCGCTAGAACTCATCATACAGGAAGGTAAAGACACCCACCAACTGTCAGGCAAAGTCAAAGACAGAGCCATTTAGCGATCATTCTCAAGAAATATATGGATAACATCAGTCACAAGTAAGTCAAGTATGCAGGAAAAAACAACTACAGAAGAGGTAAAATGTAGACAATGTGTTCATCCAGACTCCTTGGTGAAGCCAGTTTCCTGAAGTTTGTGGTTCAATACTATATCAACACTGCTGATCGATGAGGAGTCTGTTCCTTCATCCGGGCATGGATCCATCCTTCAACACAGCCCGGATCATACAAAATATGATAATCGACAGTGGCAATGTCAGTTACCACCAAGTCATGAATCACTAATAGTTCTCATAAACATACTGTAGGGACAAAATCTCGCTTCACCCCTTAGGCAAAAGTGTCACCCCCCAAAAAACATTCCACTCGTTTAAGAAGTTTTACCCCATTACCATGCCGACTGGGTCTCGGTACTGCCTCCATAATCTGGTTTCGTAGCTGACTGACTGTGTGTCGGAATTCTACAAAATAACTCATTACTGGAGCTTCCAGATGTCGACAACAAATAGTAGATTTGTGTTGCCCTATTCCATTTTTAATGGGTTGGGTAGTTTCCCCAACATATGCAACCCACATGGATATTTAATAGTTATATGGCAAAAAATAGTGTTTCAGGTTAAAAAAAATCCCTTCATTGGGAATTTCCTTCCTGTACATGGTTCGGCAAAGTGTTTACCCTATGAACCATTGTGCAATGGGCACAATTGAGGCATGGAAATGTACCACATTTTTGTTTCCCACAAAAAGGTGGATAGTTCTGGCAGTTACATCCTAGCTCAGAATTCAGCATTTAGACACAAAGATTGGGACCTCTTTTATATTATAAAGGGGGCTTTATATGAAAGTATTCTAATGTACAATGTCGGATCTCCTTCAAGGAGCCTCCAATGTTTCAAGTTGATTTTGTGAATATTTGAAATGGCCATGCTTATGTAACAGGTGTTCCCCCATCCTCTGAGAGACTATGCTATTACAGGGTGTCATGTGCTAGTTACCTGCTGGTTCACAGAAACTCTGAGGTTCCACCGTTGGTAGTGGGGAAGAAAGGACAGGCTTTTGGGGTGATGGTTGGTTCTTTCTTGCAGGCTCCAGGAATGCTGGAGACAATTCCTGCAGGTGAACTATCTTCTTCTACTCCCCCTGATTAATTGTAGTATCAGGCAGGAGAATATTATTAAAAAGGAACACTTTATTGTCCAACAGCACACAGCATACAACTGGAACAACTCTCTTATCTTGTCCCTCCTCCGGATGGTCCCTGGAATCAACCCCATGCTAGGACCCAAGAGTCTATCCTAGCTCTTTTCGTATTCCCTGGTGGAATAGGAGGTATAGTCCCACTCCCCTAGAGGAGGGGGTGGAAGGTGGCCGGTGTCCTGCACACATGCTTCCTGGAATTCTCTCTAATGGGGGACTAAATTTGGATGTGCAGTTCCTTAAGTACCCCAGGGGAGGGTCCAAGGCATGAACCCCTGATTGGGCAGAACACAGGCCTTAGTCTGCCCCCCCTGTCACTCAAGGGAGCTGCTTACTGCAGGGGATAACCCAGATTGATCGTAACACTGCCTGCGCTGGTACCAGGGCTTATGTGTTAGGTGGGGTAGCTTAGTAGCCAAAAAGAATACCTGGCTACACTAACAAAAAGTATTTGTGTGGAAACCACCTTATTTAGATCTTTAGGATATACCATCTCAAGAAACTTATCCTGGACTTCATTTAGCCTTATCAAAAGTTGTGAAGTATCATTAACTGGACACTTAACCCAAATTAACTGGCTATGTGGGAGGCCTTGAATAGTGTTTGGAGGGTGAAAGCTGGTACATGACACAAAACTGTTACAATCTGTTGATTTAACATGTCCCAAGTCCTCCTCTAGTCTTATATACTCTAGTGTCTAAAAATTAAGCACCTACACCTCAAATAAATATTGGGTAAGGTCGAGTTGATGTGTGGGCTCCCCGTCCAAATGAAAAAATGTTGGCAATATAACTAATAATAATAATTTAAAAAAAGATAACATCAATAAGTACCCACCTGGTAATGTGTGGGGACTAAGTATATAGCAAATGAATATGACTATAAAAGTGTGAGGATTCACCATTCCGACGGTTCTGTCCCCTTAACCCTCACCTGTCCGTCAGGTTCCAGAAGCACTCAACGAGGGCATTCCAGCGGTGGTTCACGGGCAATGCCCAGGCTCCGTCGGTCTCCGCGGTTCCCATATCCAGGGTACACGCTCTCCCCAGCGGCAATGACACGTGATGCATGCGTGATACGCGCTCTCTCCAGCATTCTGTGGTCTCCGCCCCCGCTCTGATGATGGAGGTACGTGGCACAGTGGTCACACAAGTTCCTCCCTTCTCGTTTCCGGTCCCGCCTCAGATCAGTGCCCCAGCACTGACACTGGTGCCGTGGCGTGCACGAGTGGCGCGCAACTGGGTCACCAGCGTGATGCACGGGTTACGCGCAGGGCGCGCGCGCGCTCTCTAGAGGTCCCGCCCCCCTCCTAATCGGCTGCGCAATAGGACACACCTGCACAATCCAGCAGTCTATCAGTGAGGGCTCCTCCACTTCCTGGTTGCCTCCAATTGGAGGGAGGTCCTTTATATACTCTGTCAGTACTCTCCTGCATTGCAGAGCATAACTCCTGTTTTGCGACGCTGCTTCTCACCGCATCCTGCCTTGCCTGTTCTGACCTTGTTGCCTGACCCTGCCTTGGACTTGGAACTGTGATACTCTCCTGCACTGACCCTGGCTTTGGAATACGATGATCCCGCTCTCTCCTGCACTGACCCTGGCTTTGGCTATACGACGACTCTACTCTCTCCAATCCTGACCCCGGCTACGTACCCCAACGATCTGCTACTCTCCGCTCCTAGACCTGGCAAGTACCACATTAACGTTGTCCTCTATAACCCTGACCCGGCTTGCAAGACTATCCTACTATCCGCGCCCTCGCGGTTGTGGTCGGTGTTCTATACCAATCCCTACCTCAGCCCCACGGTCACACCTCATTTGGGGTGAGCTACACATTACAGTATGCTCGGCTAAACAAACTTCAACCCAGCTGAGGTAGGAAGAGTCCTGAGCACGCACACCAACGTCCTGTCTGGCCTTGAAACCAAACTTGAGTCTAGTGACCAACACCTGAGAACCCCCCAGGAGGACTTTAGGACCCTGTCCCTCCATCTACAAGGGCCACACACAGACCTCTCACAGTTGGGCACTAGTACCATGGTCATGTCTTCTTATCTGTCTGAACCCAGGCTCCCCACGCCCAATCGTTATGGCGGGGATCCACACAAGTGTCGGGGTTTCCTTAATCAATGCTTCATTCAGTTTGAGATTAATCCTTCCCGCTTCACCTCTTCTCGTTCCAAGGTAGCCTACATAATCTCTCTTCTCATAGATGATGCACTTGTCTGGGCTTCTCCTATCTGGGAGCGAAGATCTGATCTCGCCCAAAGCATAGGAGCCTTCATCAAGGAATTCCGCAGGGTGTTCGATACACCGGGTCGAAAGGTATCTGCAGCTTCTGCTTTATTCTATATCTCCCAGGGTAACCGGCCAGTCGCTCGTTATGTACTTGAGTTTAGAACCATTGCCACGGAGATGGACTGGAATGGAGAATCATTGTCTGCTGCCTTCTAGCAAAGCCTGTCTGAAACAGTGAAAGATGAACTTGCGACTCACAACCGGCCTACCAACCTGGAAGATCTCATTGCGATCTGCATCAAGGTTGACCACCACCTTCAGGAGAAAAGGACAGAGAGAAGACTTCATCGCACAGCTTCTTCCAGGATAAGCCCCAGTCAGGTGAGCCACTTCGAACTACCTGTCATAGACTCATCTGAACCTATGCAGTTGGGAGTCACTACTCTTTCAAACTCTGAAAAGCAACATTGCATAGATGAGGGTCTTTGTCTGTATTGTGGGGGTCCTGAACACTTCGCATTCTCTATATAGGGGTAGAAACTACCCCTAGATCCAGTCCACAATGAGTCCCTTTAATAATTAATGTACCTATCCACTTGTGGATCCACACCCGGCTCACTCCTCTGTTAATGCAGTGAGGCAGAAAGAAGTAATTATACCGAACAGAATAAAAAATACTCACCCGGTACACGATGAATCAAAGGCGTGCTCCAGCCAGGTGTATATAACAAGAACAAATCAAATGGTGCACAGCACGCAGAATCAGATCAGGACAGCCAATGCTACTGTACTTGTGAAAAAACTTTAATTGCACATGAACAAGGGAAGAGAAACACTCTAACACGTTCCACACCTGCTTTGACAAAGCATTGTAGCAGGTGCGAAACGCGTTAGAGTATTTCTCTTCCCCTGTTCATGTCATTAAAGTTTTTTTTCGCAATTAGCATTGGCAGTCAAGTTCTGGTTCGTTGTGCTCTGCACCGCCATTCTATTTGACATTTTTCTCTTAATATACGTTTATCAACTGACTCATGTCAATATTTTAACACCAAGTATTCACTTTTTGATCCTATCATTTTCACTCTACTTGTATTTTACTTGGTCATTCTATATATATATTATAGTTTACTATTGCATTTAGTGCACTACAGTGTATTTTATTTACTTCCATGTCGCAGTTCACAATTTTTACAAATTAACATTGAAAATACCTCTAGGTGTCAGAAATAGACATCAATCAAATAGTTCCCCCCCCCACCCCCCCCCCCCATTGAATACATACACAGTCCTAAAAGGCATAAAGGCATCCTGGCCTTATATTTTATTATTGTTTCAAAAGTTATGCACCAGAAATCAATATGACTATAGTATTGATCAGGCTACTCATTATCCTTGTCATTGTTACAATATGAAGTGGATGAAATCATGTGTTGCTGTCCAATGCAGGGTCTCCATCATTTGAATGTGTTACTAATATGGCAGAAATCCTACTTGGAGAGGTATAGGAAACTGCTTTGAGGTTATTCAGCAAATATGATGAATGTAACTACTGGAACAATAAATTGCAGAAACTTAAATCTACGGGGTTATTCATAAATATCTATAACATTTAAGCAAATCTGTGCAATATTTTGGGCAAAAAGAATTCAGAGTAATTTTGCCAACATTATTGAGACAAAAATTGTAATATTCCCAGCGGTTTTTTTGTTGTTAATTTTAGAGAAATAGTTGCTCATCTTATTCTTTGGGACCTACACAGTAAGCAAACTATTACAAACAAGAATGTGCCACAACACATTACGATCAACGTTAAACTTTGACTAAATATACAGTAGCCTATGCAGCTGTGGCAGTGTGGTGCTGTCTTTGCATTGAGGTGCTGAAATGTCAGTTTTTAAGTGCTGCTATATGTAATATGGCTGAATGTATGAGGTTTCACACCCATTCCGAGGTTAGCTCCCATTCACTTGAATATGAGTTAATGCTGGATCTGGTGCAGTAACCTGTGTCGGCACCTGATGCATGTGCCCCATAGATGCAATGGAATCACAAGCAGATCATTTTATGTTAGCATTACTCTGAATTATTGTGAATTGGAAATAAATGTGGCAAAGTGATCATTGTATATCGTTACTTCAGCATTGTAATGCCAATGCCATGCATTTGCCATGTGATTAACATGTCATTATAAAATGTCAGTGCAGAATACATTTGAAAACTTTATTAGGTGTCACATCCTAACTATTTCAAATATAAAGAACATTGGATACTTGTGCTGCCCACACAGTAAATCTGTGTGACTGGCTCTCCATCTGTTTCTAGTATCATGACTCATAGTTGAGTCATGCTTTGTTTTATTCTCACTGTCTACATTGCACTGTGAATTCCAGTCAGTTAAGTACCCTCTATTTTTCAACCGTTGTCATGGATGTTACTGTTAATTACCAATTTCTACACACATTCAGAAGCATTTAGGTAGGGATTCACTAAGCTCGGATAATGGGTATTGACACTTGATCCGCATTAACTGCTATTCAAGTCAATGGCAGTAAACACTGATCAAGCTCTGATACGCATTATCAGAGCTTTGTGAACCCCCCATTAGAGCCATATTTACTAAGAGGCATCTTTTGGCTTACTCAAATGAAGGGGCTGTAAGATACCTTATGGCATTGTACCTGTTTAGTAAATATAACCTGAATTGTGTCGTTGGCTTATCATTTTATTTTATTTTTGTTCATTTTTTTTTTATCCATTTACAAGGTTAAAGTGCAAAATTCATTTAGTCCTAGAGAAAACTGATATCTGCATTTATTGCTATCTTTTAAAACCACAAATAAATCTAGAAAGAAAAAAGACATACAGTACTGTACCAACATGCAATTTATTGATAGATACTGTGCAAGAGCCTTTCCGACTATTATGGTCACATCTAAAGATGTAAATATCAAGAGAAAGGCAATAGCATGGTTTTATGCTACATGTTCATCTACTGACGAAGTGGCCATTATTCGAACACATCTCGGCGCCGATTTTGAATTCTCTGCTGTTCCCCACGCAGCATGAAACGCGGCCAATCGCCCCAGGCACCCGCGCTTATCGCGGATGTTCTGTTTGAATTTCATGGATTCTGTTTCTTTGTTTGCAATAAAATGGATGAATTGTAATGTGTACAGTACTGTGCTACTATGCTAATGTTTCAATTTCATGTTTTTAAAAGCCAGAACACTAAAATTCGTTTTTCTGCTCTCGCCGCGCTCGCATCTTAGTGCGGGAAGGCTGGAATTCATCCCGCGGTTTCAAATCGTGATTCCGATGTACATGACGCGTGCAGTGTTCGAATAACGGCCGCTCCATCAGTACAGATTGTTACAAGTGATTACAAAATGACAACATTACGTAGGATGTAGAATACTGTGAGAGATTGGGTATCGGGTTCAGCACTGGTTTTATAGATAGATATATATATATAGAGAAGAAATGACCTAGGCGCAAATAAGCCAGGAAAGAAACAAAGAGAAAAATATCATAGGGCAGTATGTCTGTTACTTTCAGAGTTAAGGTGGTAAGGTATACACTTACACTTAATCAGCCAAATATAAGCCTTTAATCCACCACTGGGATTCAGGAACACTGCTACTGGTATTTCTTCGTTGTTTGCATGGATCTCAGACTCTCCACGTGTGCTGCTTGCTTCAGGGGTCACCTTTTCATCTGCAGCTTCGTGTCTCCTTAACATGGGATAGAGCTCACCGGGGAGGGGGGGGGGGAAGAGGGACAATGGAACAGAAATAGTATAAAACCTTTTATTGTAAAAACTATCTAAAAAATAACAAACAGTATCTCACTCACATGGTGTGAAATAATATCAAGCAGTTGAGAGTTTGAATTGAGTCTCTCACACTCGTAGAGTAAGGTGTCCGGTGTTTAAAACAGCATGCATTGGCTTGAGGATTGGCTTGTGTAATACGAGCTTGAGACAAAAGGTGGCACTGAGTGCTCATTTGCATGTCATTTCCCAGAATCCCTTGCTGCAGTGGAAGCGCTGTATGCTGGGTGACAATGGGGAAAGACAGGGTTGCAGACCTGTCTAAGACATGCAAATGAACATACAGTAATATTTACAGTTGCTATATATATATATATATATATATATATATATATATATATATATATATATATATATATATGTATATATATATATAATCAAAGGTTCCTTACCAGGCAGACCAGAGAATCCAGAGAATCCAAAGTAGGCACAGCAAAGAAGAGACAGCACACTTATTAGCAAAAAGAATTGTATTAGTAAAGCAGGCACAAAACACCAACGTTTCGGTCCTAAAAACAGGACCTTTATCAAGGGAGTGCTTACCACAGATAGACCATAACCACCAATATATACCCATAACTAACTACTACTACGCCCCCCCCTGCCTTTCACGCCCCCCCCTGCCTTTCACGCCACCCCCCTGCCTTTCACGCCCCCCCCCTGCCTTTCACGCCCCCCCCCCATGCCTTTCACGCCCCCCCCCACCTTTTACGCCCCCCCACCTTTCACGCCCCCCCCTGCCTTTCACACCCCCCCTGCCTTTCACGTCCCCCCCCCTGCCTTTCACGCCCCCCCTGCCTTTCACGCCCCCCCTGCCTTTCACGCCCCCCCCTGCCTTTCACGCCACCCCCTGCCTTTTACGCCCCCCCCCTGCCTTTTACGCCCCCCCCCTGCCTTTCACGCCCCCACTGCCTTTCACGCCCCCCCCCTGCCTTTCACGACCCCCCTGCCTTTCACGCCCCCTCCCCCTGCCTTTCACGCCCCCCCTGCCTTTCACGCCCCCCCCCCTGCCTTTCACGCCCCCCCGCCTTTCACGCCCCCCCCCGCCTTTCACGCCCCCCGCCTTTCACGTCCCCCCCTGCCTTTCAGACCCCCCCTGCCTTTCAGACCCCCCCCTGCCTTTCACGACCCCCCTGCCTTTCACGCCCCCCCCTGCCTTTCACGCCCCCCCCTGCCTTTCACGCCCCCCCCCTGCCTTTCACGCCCCCCCCCCTGCCTTTCACGCCCCCCCCTGCCTTTCACGCCCCCCCCCTGCCTTTCACGCCCCCCCCCTGCCTTTCACGCCCCCCCCGCCTTTCACGCCCCCCCCGCCTTTCACGCCCCCCCCCTGCCTTTCACGCCCCCCGCCTTTCACGTCCCCCCCTGCCTTTCAGACCCCCCCTGCCTTTCAGACCCCCCCTGCCTTTCACACCCCCCCCTGCCCTTCACGCCCCCCCCCTGCCTTTCACGCCCCCCCCTGCCTTTCACGCCCCCCCCTGCCTTTCATGCCCTTCCCTGCCTTTCACGTCTCCCCCTCACGCCCTCCGGGCAACGCCGGGTATATCAGCTAGTATATATATATATATATATATATATATATATATATATATATATATATATATATACTGTTGGTGTTAATGAACCAGTTACTGAACTATTGATACTGTAGATTGTTGTTTTAAAATGACAAATCTTCTATAACACAGAATGTTATCTTTTCGGTTAATGCAATATCCTAGGTCAGTGTTTGGTTTTTACAGATAATAATACCATGGAGGAAAATAGAACATAAATCCTGTTGCTCTCTATGTTCATCTTTGTGCCCAGGGTCTTTTGTTGAGCTACATTGTATTTTCAGATTACCCTTCCCAACTGACAAACTAGTGCTTTCTACATTATATAAATCGCAATATACAGTGAGTGTTTTTAAATTGATACATTTGTCATGCTGTTCCTGATGCTTTAGTGTACAAATTCAATCTTTTTTCAGTACAGTCATGTTTTGCCCCTTACTAATGGATTAATGTGGGAAACAGAATGCACATAATTATATATATAGCACACTAGACTTACAGAACTAATAAATAAAAATACATTTTAATTTCTAAATGTTTTGCTTGTGTGTAAAATGGATACTATAAAATAATAATGAGTAAGAAAGGGAGTAAACCCCTACAATGTACAAAGTTCATTATAGACAAGAAACTAATTAGTGCGTTTACATGTCTACCTCAAGTCCCCGAAACGTGCTTCACTCCAGTCTTACAACATATAGTGTGTGTGTGTGTGTATATATATATATATATATATATATATATATATATATATATATATATATATATATATAAAACAAAAAAAATAGGTAGTGGTGCCTTCCAGTCCCCAACTGACACAAATATAGCAATGCAGTGAAGTAATACTGTGACCAATAGTGTTAGGAGACAATATATGTACAAAATACAATTATGAATGACAATGATTATAAAAATATATAACTGAATAATAATAAAAAACACATGAAAATATAAAAAAACGAAAAAATATATGTAAAATATACAATACAAATAATAGTCCAATCCCAAACACTGTCCTTCCTTCAGAGTCTCTGCAGTCTGTAAAAAGGGACCACCAATCCTTCAAGGATATCTAAGGAAAAAACAAACAAACAAACAACAGGTGCACTCATAGTGTAGTAGGTATCAAAAATTTATATGGGACGGATTAAAATATAGATTGCACACTCACAAACATCACAGGAATAAGAGCATGTATGAGTCTTGGCTCAATCGCCAACAGTGACTGCAGGGTCCGAGTAGATTATCAGGTGTCAGTCTGAGGGCTCCACAATGTGCTGCAGGTGCCAGTGAGAAGGTGAATAGCTTCCGTATACCAAGTATCCTGTGCACTTCCTTGTTCCTACTACACTATGAGTGCGCCTGTTGTTTGTTTGTTTTTTCCATATATATATAGCCCTGCCATGTCTGGCTACTATTCTGCCCTATCCTGACATGTCAGTCCTGCAGTCCTGATAACAGCAGGCAGTGTTAGGACCAACCATGGGTTTTCCCCATTCAGGCAGTATCCTTGAGTGACAGCAGAGGAGGTGGGATCAGGTCTGTGTGCTACCCAATCCTGGATTCAGACCTAGTACCTTCCCCCTACTGTACTTAAGGGGGTTGCACCTCTAAATTGTTATTTGGGTCTCTACCATGATAGGGACAAGGTATCACACGGGGCTGCTATGCACTGGCAGGCCCAGGTCCTCTTCCCTTGAGGGGAGTGAGTGATTACCTATAGCCCTGGTACTGCTAGAGGATCAGGGAAGAGCTAGGACTGCTGCAGGGGCCTTTGACCTGTAATGAAGGTCCAAAAGTTTGCGAGACCAGAGCTGTGACTGCATTGGGTAGAATTGGCTAGAGACTGTGCTGAGCAGAAGAATAAACTGGTTCCATTATATATACACACCTCCTGCCTGGTGTGTAATCTTTCTGGAGGGAGAGGAGTCTGTTCTACTGTGGGAGATTACCTTCATACATCTGGAGCCTACAGCAGATGGAGCCACTGAGTACCATGGAGTAAATGTCAGGTACGTACCCCAGAAGTCTGTCCTGCAGTCTCCACAACCATCGGCAGACACCTCAGCCTCTTGTGAACCAATAGGTAGCATGCACCATACACCTGGTAACAGTGGAATCTCCCATAGGACAGGGGAAACACCTTTACATTTGGAGACACTGCTGAGATCTGCAGCAACAGGACAGACTTTGTCCCTGGGATCTGGTCGGTTAATTTGCATCCCAACCTCAGCCCTGTGGATCCGCTTCCTGATCGGAGACGAGCACAGTCACATTCTTCGGCTGCTGTGCATATCATTGTCTGAGTTGTCACAGTATATACACTAATAAAACAATCTACAATCAAATCATGTTATTATGGGAAGGAAAAAAATCCTTTACATAATATAACTAGTAATCACCCCATAAAAATAATATTAGAATTGGTAGTAGTCTTAATAGTGAAAAACAGAAAGTGAATCCATGCGCTTCTCCCTTTGGGATAGCATCAGTAGTCTTAATAGCTACACTGTATTTGAGATTGCTTCATTTAGAGCAAATCAAAGCCAAATTATAGCTAGAAAGTGAAAATCCATTTTTTTCCACAGCAGTGACATATCTAGATACTAAGGGGGTTATTCATTAAACTGAGAGTGCCTTTCTGGGCACTATCACACGGAAATTCCAATTGAAATGGGAGTTTTTGTGAAATAGTGCCCCAACTGAAGTCAATGGGTGTCACGATCGCAGTTTAATAAATAACCCACTCAGTGTCTATTATAAACCTCAGAATTTGAACAGAAGTGCAGAGTTCGATCACATACACATAGCGATTAGTGCAAGGTCCTCCCTGATGGACACTATCGCAGGTTCATGAATACCCTCAAACTTTAGCGAGCATGAAAAGCATAAACAGATTTTGTAAAGTGTTTTTTTGGAGTTCATGATTAATGTTTATTCTTTTAGAACTTGAATTACACTAAGGTCTTGATTTATAAAAGAAAGGAATACTATCCAGGCTTGCTTCTACTCTCAATTACTCCATTATAGTTATATTTATTTTCTTGCGAACTTGAATAATCTATTGCTTTAAACAATACTGCAGTTTCCTGTTCATTCCTGTGGTGTTTGATTATGGCTGTGAATATTCATTCCTGCTCTTAGCTACTTTTCCCCCCCACCACTGTAACATCCTTCATATTTATTATTATCTGTTCTAAAAAAAAGTATACGAAAGGCCCTACGCACAGAGAATTCAATTGCTATATGTGTATATTAGAAAAAAAGACAAAACAGGGGCTGGTACCCGAAATGTTATGCATTGCCTCACCCCAAGGGTATGTTGTGACTGTCTGTATATTTTTTTCACATATATTTTTTGTATTTTTACACTGAATTTTATGTGTTCAGTGTAAAAGGCCTGAATCATGGAAAGCAGGTGGTCCCCGGACCTGAAATTAATGTGGTTCAACTCCAAAAGACCCTTTGCTTCAAGCCTACAGTATGTTATTAAAATTAAAACTGCGGGATCGCCTGTAAGAGCTGTGCAGAGAGATGCCGCTTCTCTCTGTCCAGCTCTTCCAGACTGCTTGAGCAAAATAGAACGTTAAGTTCATTTTGCTCGTTAAGAAAATACAAACTAGTGCGGTATGGCATTTTATTTACCAAACGCTAAAAAAAATTGATATTTTTCTTAGTGCATTTTTACACAAATTTCACAGTGTTCGGTAGAAGCATGCCAACCCGATATACAGGCATACCCCGGTTTAAGGACACTCACTTTAAGTACACTCGCGAGTATGTACATATCGCCCGATAGGCAAACGGCAGCTCGCGCATGCGCCTGTCAGGATGTCCTGAACAGCAATACCGGCTCCTTACCTGTACCGAAGCTGAGCACAAGCGGGGAGACTATAGAACCTGTTACACATGCGTTATTTACATCAGTTATGCACGTATATGACGATTGCAGTACAGTACATGCATCGATAATTGGAAAATGGTCATGCTTCACTTTAAGTACATTTTCGCTTTACATACATGCTCCGGTCCCATTGCGTATGTTAATGTGGGGTATGCCTGTATATTCCAATGAATTTATCGAAGTTTAGTGAATAGGTCTCACTGACTTCAAAGTAAAGACCCTAAAAGGGAAATACAAAAGCACACAACTTAAAAGATTTGCACTAAAAATAATTAAAAAAAAAAAAAAACAGAACTGAACAAAAATGTGTATTTCTTTTCTATTACTGAAAAGTTGCCTAGGTTTTTAACATTTTGGCTCATATTTACTAAGCAGTCTTTTGCCATAAGACATCTTAAGGCACTAAACCTTACTACTTATTGAAGTCAGTGGGCTGTAAAGTGTCTTATGGCAGAAGATTGCTTAGTAAATTGTGAATAGTAAATCTTAACCTTCTTGCCCTATCTTTCCTCCCAAATTTAGGGGCTTATTTTGTATCAGCTGAAACAAACAAACAACAAAAATGTTGACATATCTCCTATTTACTTTAAATGAAATAAGGACAGTTGTGGCCTTGTGGAATAGTATCGTTTCTTATGTTTATTATTTGGTAAATAAATCTAATTCCATTAGTAAACACACTTGCTCTCACCCACGCCTCGCTGCCATCTCCTCCCATGCAAATGGTGTTAACCTTCTGATTTAATTCTGACCAACCTTAAAACATGTCCCACAAATCAAGCATCCCAATAGCCTGCACTCATGGCTATTGTCCCACAGTCACTCCTACCACCCATTGTGATCAAGCACTGCCATCTACAGCACTTACTGTATTCCCTCGCCTGCTGTCTCTGTAAGTTTCCCATCATACCTTAGATTGTAAGCTCTTCAGGGCAGGGATTTCCATTCCTATTGTCTGATTTTGCTGCACTTAATGTATTATTATAATTTCCTGTACTGTATTCTTTGTGAAGTGCTGAGTACACTTTTGGCGCTATATAAATAAAGACATACGATATAAACCCATAGCAACCTTTACTTTCAGCTTCAGATTTGCATTCATTGGTAGAAAAACCAAAATGTAATGAAACAGGCACCATGAGATTTGCAAACCTAACATTGATTATCCAAATATAGTATTTACTAGAGCTCTGACTTGAAAGTTTCATATTAGCAATTGCCCTTCAGTTGAAAGATGTATGTATTGTTTGAAGGTGAACTCAGATAGGGTGTTAACAATGTAGCATGCTGTTTTAAAAGTTTAGATTCATATTCAGCTCCTCATCCAGGAAACAGGCATGACGAATTGCAAAGCAATAATAGAATATTCATGAATTCTGAGCATTTAAATCTTCAAAAGGAAGAAAAGCCGAGACGCTCTCTTGCGCTGGCTCAGCAAATGCTCAAGTGAATTAAAGTGGAAGATAGTGGAAAAGTGGATGTAAAGTTAAGATTTTAAGTGACAATGTGAATATAATGAAATGTGTGATATAAGTATAAGTGATACGCTGATCGAGCAATGAGTATCCTCCTTTGATCCTTAAAGAGTGTTGATTGTAGAATATGATGAGCACAGAATCATGTAAAAAATAAAATATGCATATAGTGCAATATTGCAATGACAATTACTCTTTAGAAAAATGTGATTATTTGCCAAGTGATCAATGCCACTACTCACATGGATTAGAGGGAATGCGGACCTATAAAGGTATCTTTGGGAGAGTTCTCCTCTTCTCTCACAGTCACTTGTAGTAGCAGATCTCTTGGTTATATAATGGGGACATCTACCCATAGATGGAACCAGAATCGGGAACCCTTCTCATGGTGTAATATCTCCCCCTCATATTGAATCACCTTACACAGAGAAAATGTATATGTAAACGATGTATTGATATAAAATAAAGTACAACACTCTGTACTTACATATAAAATTGCATCGGCGGCCAATATTGGAGTGTAGTAACAGCCTGGATAGCATGTCGCCTAGGATCCTTCACTCGTGTGTTCCTTCACTTCTACGTTCTCTGCGGGCTGCTGATAGCTCCTGGCACTTCCTCGGCGTCCTACGGCTGCTGTTTGGCACCAAAAAGGTCACAGATTTTCTTCTAAGCGTTTCATAATGAAATTGCTTCGGCAAGAAACCATCTTTTCCTGACGATGCAATTTCATTGCGAAACGCGTAGAAGAAAACCCAGGACCTATCATCAGCCTGCAGAGAACGCGGAAGTGAAGGAGCACACGAGCGAAGGATCCTAGGCAACATGCTGTCCAAGCTGTTACTACACTCCAATACTGGCCACTAATGCAATTTTATATGTAAGTACAGAGTGCTGTACTTTATTTTATGTCAATACAGTACATCGTTTTCATATACATTTTCTCTGTGTACGGTGATTCAATATGAGGGGGAGATATTACACCATAAGAAGGGTTCCCGATTCTGGTTCCATCCACGGGTAGATGTCCCCATTATAAAAACAAGAGATCAACTACTAAAAGGGACCATGAGAGAAGAGGAGTACCCTTCCAAAGATACCTTTATAGGTCTGCATTCACTCTAGGCCATGTGAGTAGTGGCATTGATCACTTGGAAAATAATCAAATTTTTCTAAAGACTAATTGTCATTACAATATTGCAATATGTGCATATTTAAATTTTTTAAATGATTCAGCGCTCACTATACAGTATTCTAAATTTAAATCTTCTATTTGTGAAAAAAATCACAAAAACCTGACTGGCTTCCACTAATATTTATTACTGTGCTGACTTTCAGTGCCCTTACCTTATTGAAATCCATCTTTCTCCAAACACCAGCAATTGCTTTTCCTTTTTGGCAAGCATTGGGCTACAATATAGTGGAGAAGAGGACCTCACATAATTATCTCAGGCATCATGATAACCTTCAAACAAACTATTATAAGGTGTGTTTTTAATATTTGTACATTAAGTATTTACCAACACACCTCATGAAACTCTTGTCCAGTTTTGGTTCTCCAAGTTTATATTTTCGTTAGATAAGAGTATATGTGAATTAGAATGGACAGGGCATAAGAGTTATAAATTAAGCATCAAGCAGTACAGTATTCCAGTGGAACATAAACTACTAGTTTAACACAATTCAAAGAGAGCCTAAACTAGAGATCTACAAAAAAAAACAAAAAAACTCTCTGCCCCTATTCTAAGGACATTCTCTGATTCCACTGTTTTAGCCTTTTCATGTCAAAGGGGTTTTACAACAGATAACAGACCCCTCTAGCACCTAAAATATTAAGACCAACAGCTCAAACAAAACAAAAAAGTCATGAGGGACTACATCTGTTTAGATTTTCATCTATCCTGTCTATTGAATTTATGCTGTTTCAACATTATTTGCTCAGAGAATTCTGCCCTCAAGGTATCAGAATGATTCATCTATCAGTTGTACACAGTAGCATGCATTAAAAATAAATTCTGTGCATGCCATACAAAAATCAGTGTGGTAATTTTTATTTAGTACCTTGGAAAGCTGCTTCCAGAAAAACACAGACATTAGAGACATGGTTAAATAAATGCTTTTAGCAAAATATTTATTAAAGATTTTTGTTCCTAAATACGAGTGCTTGGTTACCCAGCTGTGACTTGGGAAGTTGAAGGAGGGTGTAATGAGAGAGATTGTGGAATGGCTTATTAATTTTAAGTACATGTTTATACAAGTTTGTTTATTTAATGAAATAGCTCTTTAATAAAATATTTTGTGTTTGTGCATGTTAATTTTTTTTACTTTGCATAGTAGTTTTGTAATCGAGATTTCCTATTAACTAGATACTAAGCATATCATTCAATATTTATGTATATATGCAGTGTATGATTATATATGACTGTGAAGTGTACTTTATAACAATTACATCACACCAAGAAAAAGGCTGCTGTAAAACAGTTTATTAATATCTTCATTTATTATTAGATTACCTTAAACTGCACACTTTTGTTATGCCAAATGTGGATGTTTCATACAGTGATCGAGAATGAATAATACTGTTTAACTAATGAATTTGTGCAACATAAGTTCACTGCATCTTAAACCACTATTAAAATAATTGAAACTTTTTAAGCTAGTGATTTCCCCTGGACATTAAATATAGAGGCTGAAGGGAAAGACAGGGAGATTCACCTACAGCAATTGCTGTTTGCCTAGAAAGATGTACTGTAGGAATCCACTAGCTTCTCCCCCTTCGAGCCTCTATATGGTTGCAGGGTACGTTCACTCGTACAACAGTTAATGCTGTCATGAAGAGTAAAGACAAAATGATTGCAGAAGTTAAGAGTGCTACGCCAATTAACACAACAACAATTAAAAAAAGGGATAGTGTTGTTGCAGACGGAGAGACTCTAAATAATTTGGATAGAAAATCAGACTACATGCAATGTTCCTATAAACCAGGCAATTATTCAAAGTAAAGCCTTAAGGCTATTTAATGACCTGAAGGCTAAGAAAGGTGAGGCAGCAAAGTATGCAGAATTTGTTGCAAGTCGTGGATGGTTTGATGGTTCAAAAAGAGGGCTAACATACATAACATCAAAGTGCAAGGAGAGGAAGCGACTGCAGATACGGAGGCTGCAGAAAACTATCCACGTGACCTTGACAAAATAATGGATGATGAAGGTTACCTAAAGGATCACATTTTTAATGTGGATGAGACTGGTCTGTTCTGGAAAAAGATGCCTGCAAGAACATTCATCGCAAGAGAGGAGGAAACAATGCCTGGCTACAAGGCAGCTAAAGATAGAATAACCCTTCTGTTAGGTGGCAATGCTTACGGTACCTTAAAGTTCAAGCTTATGCTAATTTATCATTGGCAAAACTCTAGAGCTTTAAAGAACTAAGTTAAAACTAGACTTCCAGTGAATTGGAGGTCTAATAGAAAAGCATGGGTGACTGCAGCCATTTCGAAGACTGATTTTACACTTGCTTTATACCTGAGGTGAAAGCCTATTGCAGGGACAACAATATCCCTTTCAGAATTTTGCTCCTTGTAGACAATACTCCTGGCCACCCTCGATCGTTAAATGAGCTGAACCCTAACATTCAAGTGGAATTCCCACCACCGAATACCACCTCATTACTGCAGGCCATGGATCAATGTGTCATAGCCACCTTCAAGTTGAACTACTTAAAAAGAACATTCAGTAAGGGTATTGCTGTAATAGACAGTTAAGAGGGAACAGGGCAAGAAGTCTTAAAGAAATTCTGGAAAAGCTACAATATCTTGGATTGCATGAAAACTGTAACAGATGCCTGGAAAGACATAAAGGAAACAACAATGAAAGGGGCCTGGAAAACATTATGCCCACACTTTGTTGATAATTTCGAAGGCTTTGAAGATTCTGATGATACTGTTACAGAAAATATTGTAGAGATGGTAAGGCAGAGCTGGAAGTGGAGGCAGAAGATGTTGCTGAACTTCTGGCGTCCCATTCTGAGCCCCTCAGCAATGAAGATCTTCTGGAACTTGAAGAGGAGAGAGAAGAAGATGATGTGCAGGATGAGGTTGAGACCATCGAACAGCCTGAAGGCCTAACTTCAAAAATTCTCTTTGAAGGTTTCTGTCATCTTGATAGCGCCCATGATGGCTCTTTTTGAACAGCATGACTTTGAAAGAAGTTCCAAAGTCAATGCAATCATTTCGGGGGGTTATGCCTGTTACAAAAAAATCTACAGAGAAAAGAAAAGAGCAACACTTCAAACCTCCTTAGACACCTACTATTTACGAATAAAATATTAAAAAAAAGTAGAAAATATTCATAAAAAAGAAGTTAGTAGGAAAGTTAAAAATGTTATTAGACTTCAATCGACATCTGGCTGTCTCTTGTACAGTTTAATTCTGTAAAATAATTGTGACATTCTTACTTAATAAAAATAAAAAAGAAGAAATAAATGCTTGAACTACACTGTGTATACGCACACAGATGAGGGTCTTTGAATGAAGGCACACGAGTGTTCCACGGAATGCATATGCGGGTCTTTAAATGTTGGACCATGCGTGTTCTAATGGAACATGAAGATCTCCAACTGGGAAACTGTAGAAACCGGTGCACTGCTTGCTGCGTAGGACAAAAATGCAGGGCTAGACAAAAAAGCCGGCTAAAACATTTTAATGAAACATCCACAAGATGTATTGAAGGTACAAAAAACTCAAATGCGTTTCGCGCAACAAGCACTTTGTCAAAGGGTATTTGTTGTAGATCAAATCCAGGATATAAATAACAGTCTCAACCGGATGCCACAGGTGTGATGCCAGGCATCAGACTGCCCCCCTGGGAGAAAGCAACAGAGGGTAACAGTGTCCAGAAATTGAAGCACCAGCCCCTTTGGAGGAGCACTGCAGTACATACAAAAACATAATAAAAACTCAATTCACAAGAATTCATATGAGATATAGATATATATGAGATGCACTCAATATGTGACAAGACCATCAAAATTAAACTACCTGTAAATGAATGCTTGACAATATTGATGCTAAACATACAACAACTGTATATATAATACTCAAGTTGACCCTATTTTAATAGTCTTTGTATAGCGGATAAAGTAATCCCAATGGCTTTGAGACAAGGCAATAAATATATAATGTAATGACTACACAACACTCAGGAACAATTTAGCAGTATTGGCAACTATAGTACACGCTGAGAGTCTTGAAATAACAGATAAGATCATATTGATACTTTCTGTGTAGCAAATAGGATGATAAACACGGACTTTATACGAGGGTCATACATGCACGTTGTGAAATCCACACAGCACAATATAGCAGTATTGACTAATGTAATAGCTACACACAGAAATAGTCTTAAAGTGACAGGGTAAAATGTAACGACTAATGAGAATCAAGTACATACATCCCGTGGAGATATACAGGTGAATCATTGTCCACAGGATCTGTTTAAATCCAATGGAACACATACAGTTAGGTCCGGAAATAATTGGACACTGACATAATTTTCATAATTTTGATTCTGTACGCCACCACAATGGATTTGAAATGAAACAACCGAGATGCAATAGAAGTGCAGACTTTCAGCTTTAATTCAAGGGGTTGAACAAAAATATCGTATGACACGTTTAGGAATTGCAACCATTTTCATACACAATCCCCTTATTTCAGGGGCTCAAATGTAATTGGACAAATTAACACAATCATAAATAAATTTTTTATTTTTAATACTTTGTCGAGAATCCTTTGCAGGCAATGACTGCTTGAAGTCTGGAATGCATGGACATCACCAAACGCTGGGTTTCCTCCTTTGTGATGGTTTGCCAGGCCTTTACTGAAGCAGTCTTCAGTTGTTGTTTGTTCTCGGGTCTTTCTGCCTTAAGTTTTGTCTTCAGGAAGTGAAATGCATGCTCGATCGGGTTGAGATCAGGTGATTGACTCAGCCATTGCAGAATATTCCACTTCTTTGCCTTAAAAAACTCCTGGGTTGCTTCCGCAGTATGTTTTGGGTCATTGTACATCTGTAAAGTGAAGCGACGTCCAATCAACTTCGCTGAATTTGGCTGAATCTGAGCAGACAATATCTCTCTATACACTTCAGAATTCATCTGGCTGTTTCTGTCTTCTGTCACATCATCAATAAACACTAGTGACCCAGTACCATTGGAAGCCATGCATGCCCATGCCATCACACTGCCTCCACCGTGTCCACCTTCTCCATACTTTTTTCTTCCCATCATTCTGGTACAGGTTGATCTTAGTTTCATCTGTCCAAAGAATGCTGTTCCAGAACTGGGCTGGCTTTTTTAGATATTGTTTGCAAAGTCTAATCTGGCCTTTCTATTCTTGAGGCTTATGAATGGTTTTCACCTTCTGGTGAACTCTCTGTATTTGCTCTCGTGAAGTCTTCTCTTTATGGTAGACTTGGATAATGATATGCCTACCTCCTGGAGATGCCTAAGGGTGCCCGGTTTCACTTGCATTGAGAGCTCCTTTGACCGCATGTTGTGGGTTCACAGCAACAGCTTCCAAATGTGAATGCCACACCTGGAATCAACTCCAGACCTTTTACCTGCTTAATTGATAATGACATAACAAATGAATAGCCCACACCTGTCCATGAAACAGCTTTTGAGTCAATTGTCCAATTACTTTTGGTCCCTTGAAAAAGAGGGGGCTACATATTAAAGAGATGTAATTCCTAAACCCTTCCTCCAATTTGGTTGTGAATACCCTCAAATTAAAGCTCATAGACTGCACTTTAAGCCATATTCATTATTTAACTGCAACTTGAAGTTATTTTGGTACTCAGCCGAAATAACAAAACTTGTATCAGTGTCCAATTATTTCCGGACCTAACTGTATGCAGGTCATTTGGGGATGACCGTTCTACTGTATGTAAACTTACTGTATATTTACCTGGATTATCCAAGGGCAGAAAATAGGGTGGTAGCAACGAGTTGTAGAAGGTGAGGAAACGGTGTGCTGCCCGCAGTTGTTCAACTCGATCATGTAATTGAGATGTAAGTTCATCTTGTTTGCGGAGTTGGTTGGTCGATACTGGTAATGGGGCAAGTATTCTTGTGGGAGCAGGTACGCGGGTGGAGGCAAATTGGAGTGATTGGTTCGGAAATGTCTATTCAATCTTTTTCTCCTTCGAAAGTTGCCATAATCGAACATACCATCCATGACGGGTAGTGGTACCCAGTACCCGCCCTCATGCCGGTGTGTGCTATTCTAATAAAGCAATCATTTATGCTTAAATTGTGTTGAACAGAATTCTTATAGCCTTTGTTGTTGTTTTTTTTGTTTTGCAGAATAGGTACTTTGTAGCGATATAGTGATAGATCTCAGCCAGAGTTGCCCTCTGATCTGTACTGTCTTGAATGGCAGAATATAAAATTCACATAAAAGCCATAAGAAATAATTCAAGGCCAGATGGCCAGAAAAAGCAAGTACCAAAATTCATGCAACCTGATGGCCTATTTCCAATCCATAGCTATCCTGGCTGGACGACGTTGGATACTCAATTTGAATCAAAGCCCTCGATCCTCAATTGATAGAACATAAATACCCACTGAAAATCTTCTTCCAGCAACTGAGGATCGAGGGCTTCGGGTCAAGTTGAGGAGCCAGGATGGCTATGGATTGGAAATAGGCCATTGGCCTGGATTTATTTTTAACTTAGTTTTTTGGGGATATCGGCCTTGGATTGATTTTGATGGGTTTTGTAGGTTATTTTTTTGGGGGGTAGCCATTAACATTGGATTGTTTTTTTATGTTTGAGCAACGGCAGGGTAATCCATTGAGGGTTTAGATAGTCACAGCGACAATCAATGGATTCAAATGATTTGTTTTTTTTATTATGTGCTTGAGTTTTTTAAATGTATTTTTAAAAAAAAATATGTTCTAATGTTTTTCAATATATATAGCTTTGAGGGCACCTGTTAGGCTGCGGCCACGCAGGAAGGGCGCTGGTGCTCGTGCGCTGCCCCCTGCTCGGCCGGGAGATTTGTGGCCGGCTAGGTGCGCGCTCGCCTGGGGGCGCGGCCAAGTCACGGAGCTGGTTCACCCTCATTGGGCGAACCGCTCACGTGACGCGCTTGCGAGCAGCAAATTCAAATTTTCTTGCACTGCAAGCAGCTAAGCGCCGAGTAAGCGCATGTGCTTGCTCACGCTGGCCACACACAGCGCCTCAATGTGTTTCACCGCGGCCAGCGTGAGCACTCCCACCCGCTCAGCGTCACCCTGGCCGAGGCCTTAAACTTTTAAGGAAAGCTGACGGATTTTACCTAAATAAATAACGTAACATTAGTAACCTAGATTTAACTGTGCTTCATTGTTGGCTAAGTAGTAGCTTTAGCTTATTTTCAGCACCAATTAAGATGCAGGATCATCACTCCACACAGATTTTGATTTATTATTAAGTATGTACAAGATAAGGCACAGACATTTGTATCAAACAAAGCACACTTTTGAAATCCCAGTTTAACACAATAGTCTCGCGCACTAGCATTAAAGTGGATAAATCATGTCTAAATGATAGCTAAAAGTTGGTAAAAGATGGAGGCATTCATCTGTGTTTACCAAGTTGGAGACCAAGTAGCAATCTTTATTTTGGGATAAGGCACAGACATTTGTATCAAACAAAGCACACTTTTGAAATCCCAGTTTAACACAATAGTCTCGCGCACTAGCATTAAAGTGGATAAATCATGTCTAAATGATAGCTAAAAGTTGGTAAAAGATGGAGGCATTCATCTGTGTTTACCAAGTTGGAGACCAAGTAGCAATCTTTATTTTGGGATACTTTGTGTCAACATGACACATCCTTGCCTTGAGGTTAGACTGTACACTGTTCAAATGCTTTGTTTTCTTTTTTTCCAAACAATTTAGAGGCAAAAGTTCAGAAAAAAATATTGCTGATTCCATCCTACACTTTTCTTTTGTCTTCAAGCGTTGAATGTGAAAGTGCTTCATTTTTCAACACGAAGTGTAACTGAATTATTGTTACTTATTGAATGGTTTCTTCCTGGCAAGCAGGTGAGGAATGCACCTTCAAAGCAAGTCAACAATAAAATACTTCTACTTAAAGATGAAGTCCTTCTCAGAACAAACCAAACCAATGGCAATGAGATAATAGGTTTAAGGGCTTATATTGAGTAATTGATGCCTTAAAATTCAGCTATTTGGGAGTTCTTTATAGATCAAAGTTAGTATGTTATAATGGCAGAATTAACATTTGGGTGATACTGTATGTATATATCAAGAAAAGTAACTTGTGCTGAAATAAGTGAACAAAAATATTGATCTGTGTAAATTTAAGCCAGTGGAACAAATATGAAACATATTAATTTTGTTTCTTACATTTGGCGCAGATCTCAGGAGCAGCATTTAAAGCCACCACCTAGCAGATTTATTTGACGTAACGAAAAAGTGGACCAGATTTTATACATCTCACTATAGTATTGCTCTTGCTATTTCCTCTCATCCAGTTCCAAAATGCTTGCTGCCACAAACACAAAATTAAAGCTAAGAATCTTGAAATATTGACACAAAGTGATGCAGTCAAAATGATGCAATTTGCACCTGTTTTGCAGGAATGCCAATGTTGCAACGTATGATCATTTTCCATGTTGGTATCCTTTAGCCCGTTATGTGTGATTTCACGGTGTGTTAATCCAACAACTATACACACTTAAAACATAATTTACGAGTAACATTTTCCAAAGAATAGGATAACTAATGGCCAATTCACCCTTCAGTATTTACTTAACTTTCTAGGTTCAGTTAAATGCTAAATAATCTAACATAAACGATATAGTTTAATTCAACATATTGATTTTGATATAGGATTTAGAAGTATTTTTTATTGGACAGATATGAATGTTCTCCATTGATACTGTTTTAGACTTTCACAACTGTAACAATTTCCTTAAGAAGAAACATTTAATTTTGCATATATATCATAATTTAGCTAGTCTCTGTGCAATTCTGTCAGAGTTCATTTGAATATGGGCTATATTCAGAGTATTTTGTCTGTATAGGTTACTGTTTGTAGTTAAGTGAGCTCCCAGCTTGCTTTGCTTCTGTTCAATTTGAAGTTCCTCTCTGTACTTTTGTACACGGTCTCTTGTGTCAGATAAAGAACCTATTGTGTTACTGGTTTTCTTCTTCGATTTACACCTCGGGGTCAATTCTTTTTCAACTTCACTTGCTGCAGAGGACAACGAACTTCTGAGAGCAAGCAACTCCTCTTCCAGAGACAGGGCCAAGTTTTCAGTCAAAGAATCCTTGTTCCCTAACCTTATGATGTTTACCACACATGTTGGAGGAAGAACACTTTTGAGACTGTAAAGGCATTGGATTAAAACTGCCTGGTTCCTGAAAAAGCACAAAATACATTGTGTATTAATTTAAAAATATAAGACTCTTTGAGGCAAATACATCAAGTGCCGGTACAGGTTAGCGCACCTCATCAGGCACTAACACACATGTAAATGAGAGATACTGTAACGCTGGATTGAGAGCATTAACCTGTACTGCTGCTTGATGAATCTGTCTGTATGACATAAGTATTTTGAAATAGAAAAATCATTGGCCAAACAAATTAATTACTAATGCAAAACTGGATAGTGACTGTTTACCAATGTTGGCGACTATAACAGATAATTATACTAAAAATTAAGTTTAGTGTCCACAGAAAATTACAAGAAGCAATACTGCAATTTTTCAGAAGTTAATGTTATAAAAACATACCAGATTTCTTTTATGATGCAGACAGTTTAAGGATTAGGAGTACTGGTCAGTGGGATAGACTTGGTTAATTTTAAATACAGGTATATACAATTATAAGTAAAGCAATACATGTCACATTATTCAAGCAATTTTTTGTGTCATTCTGTCAGAATTATATTAACCATTCTGCATGAGGCAACAAATAGGAAAAAATCAGAAAAGTGCAATTTTAGATTACGTATTTTGAAGCACAATATGGTTTTTAGAAAGTAATGACATATGCGTAGAGGAATAACACAACATAACTACACAAAACATTAATGCATGCTCATCATGATTTGAATATGCCTTTAAAGCAGGGGTGGGGAACCTTTTTTCTGCCAAGGGCCATTTGGATATTTATAACATCGTTCGCGGGCCATACAGACACAGACAGGCAGGCACACGGCAGGCATGCGGGCACACAGAACCCCGCCCCCCTACCTCTGGTAGTTGCTGCTGCTGCTGCTGAGGGGATCGTGTAGGGCGGATGCTGGGGTAAGTGCGGGGGGGAACTGCTGGAGAAGCATGGGGGAAGTGCGGGGAATGCTGCAGGGACTGCTGCGGGGGGAGTGTGGGGGAAGTACGGTGGCTGCTGGGGGATCGCTGGGGCTAGTACGGTGGCTGCTGGGGATCGTGTACGGCTGCCGGCGCCTCACACCACCTCCTCCCTCCTCCCGATCGGATGCGCGGCGGCCATTTAAAAAAAAATTAGCGCGACCCCGGTTATAGCAGTTGCCTTAGCAGGGCCAGACCAAATGATATCGAGGGCCTTATAAGGCCCTCTGGCCTGACGTTCCCCACCCCTGCTTTAAAGCTTAATTTTAAAAAGGCATTACCGTATGCCAACAACAAAACTTGAAAATGTAACCGACTAAAAACTTTACAGCCCAATTCCTTTGTCAATCATGCTGAAAACGCATTTAATTTATACATTAGTAGTCACACTTGGCAAGATACTGTAGCTCCCATGCTGTACCAGATATGTTATTAGGGCCCTCAAAGTTAAAGCAGAACCTTATTTGATTTGTTTTCTACCTGTGTTTAGTTTTATTTACAAAAGTCCAAAGCCTGCAGGATAGTTTTTACATGGCAACACCAGTTTTTTATTTTCACATTACCACCTCCACCAGAGCAGTTTTCCTTGCATACTACAAAGTGTCTCATCAGAGTAGCTGTAGTAGCCTAGTCTTCTCAAATTTGATTATTTGAAGTCCAAGTTTTGGGCTATTTTTTTTAGGAATAAAATATACAGCTTAAGAAAAATTAGTGACCAGGATAAAAACTAGGCAAGTGAAATAAGGCACTTGTTTATAAAGGATGGTGAAGAAATATTTAACAAAATAAGAATGCAGGGGGAAATGCACCAGCTTGTCTGTATATGTCCAGTCTATAATCTGCTTCACAATGCAGCATCAGGAGCCAAATTCAGGTCAGTTAGCTCAAGGATTAAATTATTAACTCAATGTTTCTATTTGCATATACAAAATCTTGATGTGCACAGTTTAAATACTGCATTGTGCTTCAGAAATGTGTACTTACTGTATACTATGCATTTATACAGCATGCACTTCGTGATATATACAGTGATGTAATGTGAACTTTCCTACCTATTTATTAACCTTATGTCAAATGGAACTCTGATAAACTAACTTCAAAAAGCACACGTGCAATGTTACCTAGGGTTTATTCTTCCGTACAGCAAGCATAAAAGAAAAAATACTGCTGCTGTTATTGTCGTGATGATATGTGAAAAGTAAAGTTTTAAAGTAATCATGCTGAAGTTTTCTTTAACAAGTTTCCAGATTATTTTACAAGAATTTATTTCTAAAATAGAATATGACATGGCAGTTCTATAATGCAGCATTCAATCAGGATACAGAAGCGATGTGTGTAAAATATTATATATATATATTTACCAAGATTACTAATGCTTTAAACTTCAATCTTTGAGTATGACGATGGCAAGGCTTTTGTGTCATAGTATATAAGATAAACCTATGCTACGAATGGTATACCTGTAGAAGACTGTAAGCGTTCCTTCACAGGGGGTCTTTGGATTCCAGATGAAGAGAGTACCTTGAAGGCTTCCTGGTCTCCCACAGAAAATGATTTCAGGGAATTGCTGGACTGGCTTCCCTTGCATTTGCCCCATTAGCCAGACTTTCACTGATGCCAATGTGCAGTCAGGTGAGTATATATGAAAACAACATTTCTGAAATGCTGCCAAAACCGCAAAAACGTCTTCCGAATTCCCACCAACTGAAAACAGAGGAATTACGATAATGAAGTTACATAGTGATTTTTATTCTAACATTTATTTCTTCTTCTTCACTATTTTCACATGTTCTGTTGTAAGGTGAAATGTATTAGTGCTTTATGAATTCCATTTATGCAAATTTGTAGTGTTCTAGGTTTGCAAAGCCACATTTTTTTTTTTAAAACCAGTCACTATTTTCCTAACTTTCTGACCTGATCTGACTGGATATAATACTTAAGAAAGGTACATATGCTTCAGAAAATGAGATGTTACATGTAGTGGCAATAAAAACACAAACATTGTTTAAAAAGGTACAATCCCCGATACTGTATGAACAGACCTGTAAGATTTTGAATATACTATATATATAATATATATATACTATTTATATAAAATATAGACTTAATTTTTTTTGTGGAAATAGAGTAACAGCTGCTATGTTCGCTATAGAAAATACTAGTTTTGCTGCCTGAAGCGAGTGAAAAATGATTAATTAACAAATACATGCAGCAGAATATTTTTAGGAGCACTTAGTTTTCAGGTGTCTTTCTCAAAGATTGTTTGTGGAAATTGCACCATTAATATTTGGCAGTAGAGTTAACTAGGTATTTCTAAGGCAATTGAAGTAGTGCATACATCTTTTTTTTCCAATATTAGTTATTATCTTACAAAGATTACTGCATCGTTTATGCCATGCCATAAAGCAAAAAATTGCAAAACTCTGAGTACTGTATATATATATATATATATATATATATATATATATATATATATATATATATATACACACACACACACATAGAAATATTACTTGTGATATGCTATACGGTGGAGGGTTTTTAGAAAAAATAAATATGTATGTATATATATATATATATATAAATATATATATATATACATACACACACACAGTGTATATATATATATTATCAGTTTAAAGCAGGACTTTGTACAGCTCCATTTCCTTATCTTTCTTGCCCTGGAGTTTCCTGCTGAGGTCAAAAAGAGTACTTGGCCAAAACAACAATATGGTCACTGAAGTCAGTCTTACTTAGCTGCGGGGGCCAATAGAAAGCCACAACATTCTCTCCTGATGATGACATGGCTATCTTTCTATTGGTGAATGTAGTGGCCATATTTCCCTAAGTTAAATTTACCAGCAACCGGAAGGGAAGAAGGGAGATCATTGAAGCTGGGAGAATCACAGCGGCACCCCCTCCCCCAATTCTACTAAGGTTAAGAAATTGCTTATTTAGTAAACATTTTAAATTTGTACCAGTTCTGCCTAGCAAATTATAATGTAATTAAATGAAAACATACATATATGTAACACACCTGCCATTTTACATGATCAGCCTCTTAATTTTAAACATTGTAAAAACATATTTTAAATATGGGCCTGAAGGCCAGGTTCTGGGACAGCACCAAAGCAAATGGCAGAGAAGGATATAATGCTGCAGCAACAGAATGACTGGCAACATATGGGCATGTAACAAAACATGTACATTGCACACAGTATTGTCTCCAAGAATGTCATAACATCCTCAATCATTAACGTGTCTCCTAAATAATATCACAATCATTTTCCAAACAAGTTTGTTCCCTGAGAAGGGATGATATGCGGCATACAGTTAATGGGAAGATGATAAAGAAAAAAGAAAGAAATACAATAGGGACACTGAAAAAGGACAACGCGTTTCAATCGTCTTTCGGCCAACTTCCACCTATATGTCAAAGGACCAGTCAGGAGGAAGGGAAGGACTTTTTCCTGTGCGAAAAGCTGCCCATCAAAATGGCATCCTTCAAAAAGGGGCCGTTCCAGGAAGTGAAATCCCTGCCAAGTTTCAGTTTATGTTTGCAAAGTAACATTAATAAATGATTTAAAATTACTTGCAGGTAAATGATTTATGATTAAAAGTTAAATCACTTCTACAGAAGTTCAGGAATGTCTTTAGTTCTGGGTTTATATTATTTAATTGGATAACTGTATACAAAATAGAGTAGGTTAAACTGCCCCTTTTAAACCTTAACCCGGGATTATTTTGGAGCTATGATTAACTGCAACTACAAGAGGTTGAATTTATTGAATCATCGTCATCCTGTAAAGTTACCTTTCAGTAAAGAGTTTTTCTTCTGTTTATATAGTACCAACAGAGACAGGAGTGAGGGGGTTAGGTTTGACTACTGCTACGTGAAAACAAACCCAAGCTATTCAAAGAAAAAAAAACATCAGCGAAAGCAACTCCTTTTTGTTCTTTAATTTACATATTTTTGCAGTACTTTAATATTTTTGTTTCTAATAATTTCTCTTTGCAGTAGAAACTTTAATAAGAGAACGTTGTGATACAACAGTTTAGGGTTTTTGGATTCTACTTCTTTAATTTAACCATACATTAGATCACATATTCTCGCATTACAATTCAGAGCTAGACTGACCCATAAGTAAGTTACAGGATCATAATTGGTCATTTATATTCATTACATTCAACTATGTGAGTGTCAACAGTTTGTCTTTTGCATTATAGTTGTCAAAAACATACCTCTTGAAAAAATTAGCATGGAAATGCAACAGTGATTTTGTTTGTGATGATACACAAACAGAAGCCATTACTCTATGTCAAATCTGATATAAGTGGCAGTAGCTTAATTTATATAAAGGTAAAACTAGTTGTAATTTTCTCTCTTAATTTGGGGTGGTATTTGCAAAATACAGTAGATAAGATGAAAGCCATTAATTCTAATTAACCCGATGAGTTTAAAACGACATAAGTTTTTAGCAGTCTCAATTCAAACTTGCAAATAAACAAAGGCTTTGTGTTCTAGCTGCATTGAATAATTTAGGGGTGAGCTAAACTAAATCTTAAGAATTTACCTTGACAGTGTTCAAATACATTTACTGTATGTTTCCCTTTTAAAACATCTTCAAGGCTTAAAGACATTCTCCCGCATGGTATAGTCAGCCTCTCGCTTTTATGTAAACAGTCAGGTTGATGTTTCCTCCTGGCATGCAGCAGCAACACACAACTAGTGTTATAAAGTGCTAACAGTGGAGACAGTTCTGTGACAGCAGTTACTGTGTGTTCCAAATCACTTTGAAAGGATGGAGAGCAAGGCCTTCCACTGCAATCTCTTGAAATATTGTCCTTGCTGTGACAGCACAGTCTTCGTTTTTTGATTACAGGTCCTGTTTGGCAGGCAGCACTAGAAACTAGGGAGAGATTCTTGGTCAATTTTAGCACATTTGTGTGACACTTGGTAACTGGGGAGATCGAAGCTATTTCTTGATCCATTATAAGTGATAAGCCCATGTTGCTCAGTGATCTGTAAAAAACAACATAATGGTGCTGTAAACAAGCTTGCATTTTTCAGTATGACATTGAAGCATGAAGCAAATGCATCTCCTCCAGAAGAAATAATGCTGCGTTTTAGACTTCCATTAGCAGGGCAGGTCATTTATTTTATATTTGAAATATAATAAACAATGACGAACTGTTTTTCTTTCTGCTCCTCCATCCGTATTTTTTTTTATTTTTTATCAACTACTTAAAGCCGCAATCCTGGCTACTACTCTTTTTTTTGTATAATATTTAAAAAATACAGTTAAAGTGTATATGTATATATATATATGCAGTATACACACACACACACACACACACACACACACACACACACACACACACACACACACACACACACACACACACACAGCTAAACTCTGTTATAACGCGAATCCGCTTATAACGTGATGCAAGCGTGGCTCCCAATTTTCGTATTTATGAATACTTTACAACCCGATTATTGGTGTCTTAAATACTTTATTGTACAATGCATCCAATCGTACATTATTTCTAACGCGATCCGCTTATAACGCGATGTGATTCTTTGGACCCCAAGCACAGCGTTGTAAGGGGTTTGAGCTGTATTTATACATACACACACACACACATGGGGCATGACAATTTTTTTTTAAAGCCACTCACTCGCGTCCCCAATTTTGTTAGTCTTATACTGTATTAAGCCCCCTCCCTCTCTCACCCCCCCCTCACTCTACCTGCTGGCAATGTCTTACTAGCAGCGGGTGGTGCGGCGTCTCCCGAAATTCTCCTGCGTCTCTCCCTCAAACTCCAGTGTCTCCCCTTGCAACTCGTGTGAAAATGGATACGTGTCGTCAAAAGACGTTGCGTTGCCATGACAACGGGAGGCTATGGGCCGGTAACACTCGACAGCGGGCAAAATGCACTCGTCCCATGTATGTATGTATGTATGTATGTATGTGTATCTATATATATAGATATAAATATACACATACATACAGTCAGGTATACTTACATACGTGTTTAACATTCAAAATCGAAATGAATACCAGCACAAGAAGATTATAGAAAAAAATAATAAAGATATTACTTTATTAATATATACATATCACACCCACACGTGACGTTTTGATACCCAGGGGTACAGAAACATCTGCTCTGCGTGTGATATATATGTATTAATAAAGTAATATCTTTATTATTTTTTTCTATGATCTTGTTGTGCTGATATTCATTACAATTTGGAATGTGTGGAGGCGTGGGGCTCCTCCTCTCCTCTCTGCTGTTACCGTACCCTTCCTATTCCTCCCTCTCTTGCTTTTCTCTCCTTTGAGGCTCACACTGTCCAGATCTTCTCTCCTCTCTCTACTCATCCCCCTTCTGCCTTTTTCTCTCACTTTGAATCCTGGCTCTCTTTCTTTCTCTCCTCAGACTCCCTGTACTTATCCTTCGGGACTTCAACTTCCACATTGATGACCCCTCTCTCCCTTGGGCTGTCCGCTTTTTCTCTCTAACCTCTTCTTTTTGCCTTCAACAATGGAATGCAGCCAGCACCCACAAGGATAGCCACAACCTAGATCTGGTTTTCACTAAAAACTTTTCTCTCTCTCTGATTTCTCCATTTCCCCCTCTGACCATCACCTCATCTCATCTTCCCTACTTTGATTCAAGGGTTTAACTTTTTTTTTTTACTTTACAAAAACCCTCCAAGTGACAGTACAGGAAAAATATCTACTTTATAATTGACTGCAAAAGTGGCCTTTTGTGTCAATATAAAACTCATACAGGCATACCCCGGTTTAAGGACACTCCCTTTAAGTAGACTCACGAGTAAGGACATATCGCTCAATAGGCAAACGGCAGCTCATGCATGCGCCTGTCAGCATGTCCTGAATAGCAATACCACATCCCTACCTGTACCGAAGTTGTGCGCAAGCGGGGAGACTATGGAGCCTGTTACAAATGCGTTATTTACATCACTTAAGCACGTACTGTATGTGACGATTGCAGTACAGTACATGCATCGATAAGTGGAAAAAAGGTAGTGCTTCACTTTAAGTACATTTTCGCTTTACATTCATGCTCCGATCCCATTGCGTACGTTAATGCGGGGTATGCCTCTTAGCACACAACAGTCTTTCTTTTAACTCTTAGAACTGGGAATTTAAGTTACATGGTATACAAGTTTCTAACTTACAAATATGCGGAATTATTAAGCTTCACACCAATCACCAGCAAGTCATCAACAACACGTTGCCACACTTTCTCAACAAAATACTCTGGATCTTCGGCTGAGGAACCAATTTCTGAAGCAGATGGGTAGGCACTGTTCTCTAAATCATCATCATCCCAAAGAGAGACCAGACCCTCCTTTGAAAAGGACATTAAATGTTAGACGGAAAAAACATCCATATTGACAAAATAACTGTCATAAAGTTCCCATGAACAAATTAAAAAAAAAAAAAGTAGGAATGATCAAATTGTATAATTTATAAAAGCGCTACAGTACTTGTATAAAATAGTAATCTTTACATCTCAGCCCTAATTACGAGTATTAGTGCTGTGAAGCACTATGTACATTAATGGCAATACAGATGCAGCGGCCGTTATTCAAACATTTCACGGAGCCGTTTTCGTGTGCTCTGCAGTATTCCATGCGGCATTCACGCGGCCAATCACACTAGGCACCCGTGTTTATCGAGGTTGCTTTATTTGAATTTCACGGATTGTTTCTTTGGGAGCAATTCTTCGTGTATCTGTGGCAGAAATGAATGAATTGTAATGTGTACAGTACTGTGCTTCGGTGTCAATTTCAGGTGTTTAAAAGCCAGAACACTAAAATGCTATTTTCTGCACTCGCGTCTAAAGGCGGTACGGTGGAAGAAATCACGCGCCATGTATGGGTATTCCGAGGTATACAACGTAAAATGTTCGAATAATGGCCGCTGCACATGTATGTAAATAAAGACATACATACAATCAATTTTATGGACTAAGAGCAGACCCACCTTAAATGGGAGGACTAGGATTTGCAATGTGATACTGTATGTAAAGGTCTGCCTCAAACCTTCTCGCCTCTCATTCCTACCACCAAGATATTTTTAAGGTTACACCCTACATCTGCAATCTTTGCATTCTACCCTAAATATATATTTAAATAACCCCTTCAGTATATTGCAATATGTAGCAGTCCCCTCCAGACAATTTTCCTTGTCTGTTATATTCTCTAAAGGAAAAAAAGATAGCTATTTCCAAGGAAATATAGGAATGAATACAACCCTATAAAAATTCATTCATATCAACATTTTCTTAAAAGTGTGTGAAAACATACAGTAGTCTAACGCTGAACAGTAAAACCCTCATACAACATTGTATACACATATAGATCAGGTGCATGTTTAAAGCATCTTTAAAATGAAAGTAATATTGCTTATTTATTTTACCTCTTCTTCAGAGTGCAAAGTAGGCTTGTTGCCTTGGACCATGTGTGTCAATGCCTCACATGATGAATTTAGGACCCTGTCTTTGACTTCTAAATGTTTCTTCAATTCTTGAAGAGAAAGCAAACCTGCCTGTAAGCAGGAGAGACAGTGGTAACAACATGTATAAACAGCTAAACTTACATAACGTAAAGTGGAATCAACAATGTACCTGCAATTATACCAACACATTTGTTTAATACTCATTTTAAATTAGACTTAAATAACCATTAAATGATATTATCCAGCAGAAGAGTTTTCATAACAGATAGATTTAGAACCGTAGAAGTGTTAGATAATAGACACATCAAATTGAAGGCAGATAAGAGGGGTCACACTCGATTTAAAGGCAGATAAGCTGTCTAGGGGTCACACTCGATTCCTCTTTCTCATTTTCCTCTCACATTCAAAACGTTTCTAAAACTTGTCGCTTTTTCCTCCGCAATATCACAAAGATACGCCCTTTCCTCTGTTACTCGACTGCTATGACTCAGGCCCTCATTCTCTCCCGTCTCGACTACTGCAACCTCCTGCTGTCTGGCCTTCCTGCCTCTCACCTGTCTCCCCTACAATCTATCCTAAATGCTGCTGCCAGAATCACTCTACTCTTTCCTAAATCTGTCTTCGCGTCTACCCTCCTGAAATCCTTCTCCTGGCTTCCGATCAAATCCCGCATCTCACTCAATTCTCCTCCTCACTTTTAAAGCTTTACACTCTTCTGCCCCTCCTTACATCTCAGCCCTAATTTCTCACTATGCACCATCCCGACTCTTGCGTTCTTCTCTAGGATGTCTTCTTTCTGCCCCCTTTGTATCTAAAGCTCTCTCCCGCCTTAAACCTTTCTCACTTTCTGCCCCGCACCTCTGGAATGCCCTTCCCCTCAATACCCGACTAGCACCCTCTCTATCCACCTTTAAGACCCACCTTAAGACACATTTGCTTAAAGAAGCATATGAATAGCACTGGATAATCCTGGACACATGATACATAAAGCTTGGCCCCCTGCAGACGCACTTACTAGAATTCCCTCCTACTGTATCTATATGTTCCCCTACCTACCAATTAGATTGTAAGCTTCTCGGAGTAGGGACTCCTCTTCCTTAATGTTACTTTTATGTCTGAAGCACTTATTCCCATGACCTGTTATTTATATTATTTGTTATTTATACGATTACAACATGTATTACTACTGTGAAGCGCTATGTACATTTATGGCGCTATATAAATAAAGACATACAATACAATAAGAGCAGCTAGGCCCACCTAATGGGCCCATTAGCACTGGAGGGTTGAGCAGCGTAACAAATATGTATTTAAAGTGGCAGTCTCACTTTACAGGTCGCACCTTTTTTTAAACATTTTTTTTAAAACAATTTATCAATATAAATGAGTTCCTTATAAAGATCCCATCACCCTTTAAGTTTTACTTATTTGCATCCTGACAAAAAATAAATGTTTCACATTTCTCCAGGCCAAATTGAGCCCAAGCACATCAACTAATTATATGTATCTGTTGGGCCAATGATGGCTTCATAATTGCTATACAAACAATGAAGAAACAAAGTTAACAATGAATCTTTTTCAGGATTAACATGGTGTCTTCACTAAAACACATTAGATAAAGATTGCAACCCCCCCCCCTTCATATAATTTATAAAAGAAAAGACAGCGCACAACTCTCATAGCATGATGTTTGAGAAAAGAGCATGAACCCCTGCTGTGTTAATCCAATGGGCCATTTAATCTGCAGAGGACCATCTCAGACCATGACGCAATATAGTGCGTCATTCAACCCCATAAATGGTCGGATAATGGCCGCTGCATCTGTAATACATTTGAATCTGCAAATTTGTGCGCTCTGGACTTCTTCTATCGTACAATATATGTGTAAGGTCGTGATTATAAACCAAATCGCCTGCTTCCAAGCGTAGCGTGATGCTGCAAGTCCGAAAAACAAATACATCATACCAAATGTAAACACACATACCAATTGCGACAGCTGCCAAGGTACGTACTGCAAAGCTGCAAACTCCTCAGGAGACATGAGAAATTGTTTTTCCCAAGCGACGGCCGGGTCATGTGATTTGAAAGGCCAATCACAGTGCATCCCTGTCAAACCAATCACAGGCCCCAAATTCTTAGCCAATCACATCTGGCCATGTCTCCCTGCAGTAGCGTTACAGATCGCTTTTGGTTGTGCACAAACCACCCGGCGACGTCACCGGATCTCGCTGCCGCAGTGTTGTAGGTATAGGCCTTAACTCCATGAGGCATCAACTGTTAACACTTCATTATTCTTTTTTCAATTCTTTGGTGGAATTGAATGAATTTTTAGGTAACTAAGGATGTGCATTGTTGTTTTTCAGGTAATTATTAAATGTTATCCTATGAGATGTAAGTTTTTAAAGTTAAAATCAAACCTGTAACCTTGCTTCTAACGCCTGAATAGTAAGAAACTGGTTTTCCTGCAGCTCATCTTCAGTTGATGCATCTTCTTTGATGTTACACATGTCACTCTAAATTAAAAAACAAAAGAATGTGAATTAACTTGAGAGTCCATTGTCATTGCTGTAAGTGTACTGTAAAGAAAACTATATATATTTTTTAACAAGGAAGCGAAGAATCACAAAATACAATAAATACTTGCAGAAAGTACTGAAACATTGATGTCAAACTACATGAGAAGTTCATTAAAGAGCAAAGCTAAGGCCTTGATTATACCGGTGGCAGCCAGGCGCGCTCCCACAGGGCGATGCGCACGTCTGAAACCTGCAGGCAGGAGGCATGGCCATAACGTTACGCGAGCGGTTCGCCCTCATTGACCGAACCCGCTCACGTGACGCGGCCGTCGCTACTGAAAAACAATTGTATAGATCGTCTCTAAATTCGCGCGCGCTCATTGGAAAACTGGTATTTGTTTTGGCGTTGCACGCTCTGCCACTTTGGGTATCACGGCCTAATACTGTATGTGTCTTATTTTCTAATGATTCTGTTTCTTTATATGACAGCAACACATGCAATCGTTTTTTAAGATGGTTTCAAGTAATGGTTCTTAAACAGTAGTCCTTGGACTGGCACCGATCCCCCAGATTGACTGGCACCGATCCCCCAGATTCTTCCCTGCCTGTTCAGAGGATTTTCTTCACCGATTTGCAGTGCTATTCTTAAGGAGAAGAATTCTGGTGTATGTCAAGTGATAGTGAATAGTGAAACAAATGTATAGCATTATCAAGCAGTGTGTCTGTATTAACCTTTGGCATTATGAATGTAACATTCACTGTTTCAATACACGAGAAGATTGAGCGAATTACCATATGTACCATATGTTATTGTGTTCAGTTTTTACAGCACTTCTGAGGTAAGCATTAGCAGATACCATATTAAGCAGCCAACCACACCCGTAGACATCTACTCAAGAGATGCGATGAATGTCTGCTCTTCAGTCTTCAGAGGAGGAGCACTGTAGAAAGCGTACAACTCCAAAAAGCTCCTCCTCTGTCCCCTTCTATATACAGTACATGCTTTCTAGCAGCCTTTGAAAACAGGCTACAATCACCTCTCCTCTTCAGCTCCTTTCAAACAGCATTAACAGCGTTCTCACCTTACAAAGCATTCCTGCCTCATATTTATTAATCCCTCCCCCAGATCCCATTAGATTCTAAGCTTGTTTAACATACCTGCGGCAATAGCCTGTGCCAGTAAAATCTATTCACACTACTTTCTACTTTGTTACTGTGCTGGTCTTGCATACTGTACTGCATTGGAAGATATTTTTGTAAGAAATTGTAATGGCCCAAAGACACGTCTGTTAAATTGAGGAGACATTTTTGAAGTGAAACTTCTTTGCTAGCGCCTACAGGGTTTTCATGGGAAAAAATGCATTGCTTTGCAATGACAAACCGTAACAAAAGTGACGTCACACTGCTAATGGGCATGCACCCGTCGCGCACGCGCAGAAGAGGCGCTTGCATGCCCCCTCCACGCATGCGCAGTACCGCCCTTGTCCACCAAGTACAATGGCGCTTCCCCCACACATACGCGCCGCGGGCCTCTGCGCACGGCCGCGGGCCTCTTCGCATGGCCGCGGGCCTCTGCACATGGCCGCAGGCCTCTGCGCATGTGCGCCACTGACCAAGGTGGAGGAGAGGAGATGGGAACACCGGGCAGGTAGAGAGGCGCGTCCCCCGTGATACCGGTGCTGACACACACACATACACGCAATCACAGAAGCAGTCGCACACACAAATATTAGTGCCGTGCACGAGCGTTCTAAGTCACACTTCTTTGTGTTTTGTCACTGAAATTGTGTTTTGATTTTTAATTAAAAACATCACCATCCCAAATACAATTTTTGTGACAAAAGACAAAGAAGATTCACTTAAAATGCGCATGCTCGGCACACTCCCCCCTTTTAAAAAATATGATCGTTACGTGTGATAAAGGGGAAGGACAAGTTAGACAACAAGCGTTAGGATATAATAAGTGCACCAAAATAAAATAACTGGTGACTGGCAGTAATTTGTGAACACATCACTACCAAACATATACACCTATACACACTTGATCCAGAGTGGATCTCAATGGATAATTAACCCTTTGTCCACCAATACTTAAAATATACACCGTGTATGGTACAAGACGGAAAAACACTTACAAAAATGTAGCTTAACAATGTTGTTGGAACCACTCAGCAAATAGAAATATCCCAGCAGTCATTTATAAGGGGAAAAAATGAAAACACAGCACAGCACTGCTATATACAAGGATTTAATATTGTACATACAAACAAACACATGCAAAAAAGACTCACAAATTATTCCTTTCTTTCAACGCCTTTCAACCTTTTAAGCCTGGTTGTGAGGCCTTTTGGGGTTTGCTCTCTCCGGAACTGCTGATACCCACGCTTTGGCTGTGAGTGCAGTCTGCTCCGACTCGCTGTTTGGAAGCCCATGTGCAGGGAATCTCCTGGTGCAGGGAATCTCCTGGTGCAGCTTCCTAATTAGCCCTGCCCGTACCGTCCTGATAACGTCACATTCAGTGACGCGGCGATGAGGCAACACACTAACAGTGCTCGAGCAGCAAACCACAAACAACAGTCCAACATGTTGGGTTAAATTACTTTATTCTCACATTTCGTTCTGAATCCACCTGAAATACCTAGCTGCCTGTGGGCTTGTGTGTGGGGGGGGGGGGGGGGAGGTGGCGGTTGTAGATCTTATGATCGTGGACTGCCGGTGGACAGTTTGTGATATGCTGCTCGAGCATTGTTAGTGTGTTGCCTCATCACTAAATGTGACGTTATCAGGACGGTACGGGCAGGGCTAACTAGGAAGCTGCACCAGGAGATTCCCTGCACATGGGCTTCCAAACAGAGAGTCGGAGCAGACTGCATTCACAGCCAAAGCGTGGGTATCAGCAGTTCCGGAGAGAGCATACCCCAAAGGGCCCCACAATCAGGCTTAAAGGGTTGAAAGGCTTTGAAAAAAAAGTAATCATTTGTGAGTTTTATTCCATGTGTTTGTTTGTATGTACAATATTAAATCTTAGTATATAGCAGTGCTGTGAAATGTTTCATTTTGTTCCCCTTATAAATTACTGCTGGGATATTTCTATTTGCTGAGTGGTTCCAACAACATTGTTCAACTACACTTGTGTAAGTGTTTTTCCATCTTGTTCCATACACAGTGTATATTTTAAGTATTGGTGGACAAAGGGTTAATTATCCATTGAGATCCACTCTAAGTGTGTATGGGTGTATATGTTTGGTAGTGGTGTGTTCACAAATTACTGCCAGTCACCAGTTATTTGATTTTATTTTGGTGCACCTATGTTTGTAATTTGAATCCAATACCATATTGAAAATAAATTAACTTTAATTCTATAAGTATAATATAATTCAAAGTCTCAAACAGATATAGCTACAGTAGGTGTTAGCTTTTAAGCAGGACCCCAAAGTGATGATAAATTGAGCTTCTGAAACCTCTCAAGTGTTTTGTGGTGTTTTCATTTTTTGTAAAAAAAAAAAAAATCTGTGTTTATTTGTGTCAACAATAAAAAAAAATGACACATTTGAATTAAGTATTTATCAGTGCACTTTTTTTTTACGTTTCCAACCCCTGTGATGCCTCTGTCTCCTACCTGTGGACTAGCTGTCACAAGAGGTGGAATTTAATAGGAAAGAATGCTTAATTTACGGTGTTTATCAGTTTTGACTGGAAGTGCAAGATGATCAGTCGGTGATATTTTTTCTGTGCTTTTCAGTTAAAACCTCCGTAAGCTTGCGACCTTTACTTGCCCTTCTCCTTGATTAGAAGAGACCGTAGAGCGGTGTTTTTCAACAGGGGTTCCTAGCACATCCCTACATCGTTCCCTGTAATTTTCAGGTCATTTGAAAATGGTACCAAATACAGAAGAATTTACAAAGCATCTCATCTCAGACACGCTATTAGAGAGGGTTGGGGTTTCTGCAGAATTTCACAATATAATTATAGGGTTCCTTAACCAAAAAAAGGTTAAAAAAAAAACCCACTGTCTTAAGAGGAAATCTTTCTGCTTGTTTCAATGCTTCCCTGAATGTCTGGATCCAAAAGGAGGGTATGAAATGTTACATATACTATTGTGGATATTAGAAGCGAAAACATACAGGTGTTGGTATTTGAAGATATAATTAATATGCTGTTGACCTATGCCATATATTTCCTGCTAGCACCATTTCTAATGAAGAATAACATTACATTTTGCACAATTTTCATATTAACAGAGCTTGTTTGCAAATACAGGCTTTTTTGTAGACTAAACTTACTGCAAAGTTAATTTCACTGCAATCTGTTATCTTGAATATTTGCAGGCCAGCTGAATTGATTGGATCATCCTTAAACAGCAATAACATTTGCTCGGACCCCGTGCCAACAAAATCGTCCACCAGTACGGATCTCACTCGCTGCCACGTGGCTGTTATCTGGAACACAGTAAATATAAATTAAAAGTATAGAGTGTGGCATTACAGTTGTAAATTCTGTATTAACACATTATGGTACAATTGATACTAAATGAATAATGACAATTACGGATTTTTAAAAGGAAGGTCAAAAGTGGCTGCAATAGGTGTGTCAGTAAACGTATTGTACATTTAGCTAATAATCTGAGGATAACCCAACTCCTTTATTGAACCCTAGCATATATACGAATAGTGGCAATAGGGTCAATAAATGTTATCTAATAAATGTTGAAAAACACACAAATAAACTTATTTCAATGTCACATATCACAAATGACTGGACATATATTGGCTTACAGCGGCACCCTTGTACAGTGGTCTTAAATGGGCGGTCTTCAGCGAGAAAGATACTAACATTATATGAGTTAAACACATAGGCTTCTGGGGTGGAAGGGGAGGGATTGCTGCTTTCAAATAACAGTCTTATGTATTTCTATCTGGTGGAAAACAAATATGTTCACTTCGGACCTAGGAGGAACTACACCTTTAAGCAATACATCAAAGTGCAGCGAGAATGGCCCACCAGACTGTAAGAGATTTAAAGCTTAAACAGAACTTATTTGCTGACTTTCGCTGTAAAATCACAATTTCATCAGGATCCTGTGATGTGATTTTAAAGCGCAACATCAATAGATAAAAGCTCTACTTAAGCTTGAAATCTATTACAGTCTGATGTGCCATTCGCTCTACACTTTGATGCATCCAGGATGTTTGCAGTTGCGGCATTATAATGCATAATTATTTCCTTTAGAAAGGAGTGCCTCCCTCCCCACATTTCTGCATTTCCTTTAAGCAATGCCCACCACTGAAATGATAGTAAAAATTTGGCGCCCATAGGCCCAGATCCACAAAAGGGTGCTAAGCTTTAGCACACACCTTTACTCCAATTAATTTTAATTGGAGTAAAGGTTAGCACTATTTTGTGCATATGGGCCATAGGTTACTCACAAAGTATTACCGTGTTTGTCGATACAGTATAGCAACATGGGAGGAATAACCCGCAAAGACAGTATAAGTAGCAGAAAAAGCCTTGCTTATTAGTAAATACAGGCGGTCCTCGGTTTATGACGTTTCGTTTTACGACGAACGGCTTATCCGACGCTAGTCATTGCATCCCTATGGCCCGTTTTACGACGCCCGAACGGCTTAAACAAGCCCTTCCAACCTTCTTGTTGTTTTCTCTTTAAATAGATCTGCTTTGTTATATTTCTAAATGGTTTACAGTAATTAAGAATAGGCAGCTGTCAGAGTCCAGCTTGAGTGTATTTTGTGGTTTCCTTTCAACCGAGACCAATAAAAATGTCTACTTTTTATAAGATCTCCAAAAGTAAATGGCAGACTAGTATTATCACTTTAATACATATGCATTCCACTGCTAGTCAACACATACTGATGACCAAAAAACATGGCCAAACAAATGTAGTTTGTCTTGTGCAAGTTCGGAACTCAGTCGCATTAAACTTTTTTTTGTATATAACTTAGTTGCAACACAGCTAGTTTTTTAATCCACCTTGTTCATGTTTTTTCTTGATATAATAGTACCCTTTATTAAGCATTAGTTTAGTTTAATATAGCTTTATTTCGTTTAAATATGCTTGTCCAGTTAGCTGCAATGTATTTTGTTCTGCTGGAATGGTCAATAAAGCTTTGTTATTGTGTTCCTATGTTTGCCCACATCCAAGATGGCCACACTGCCTTTGGTACTTCCTTTTGCCCTTATATCGGCACTGAGTCGCTCTGTTATGACGTCATCAGGTTCTGATTTTTGGCGCGAAATGGCCCACAGGTAAGAGGGTATATAATGGATGTTATCACATTGTGTTTTATCCTTGAAAAAGAACGCTGCGACGTTCGAAATGCATTGGATGGGTCTTTTGCCACATTAAAGTGCCCTTTTAATCATTTTTTTGTCCTGGGTTCTTCCTGCTCCGTTTGTGCTGGTGCGCTTTTTGGTCTCCCTTTTCCCTGTACTGTATATACGAGAGATGATGATGCCTCATGCAACATCCGGTGTGATAAAACAAGGGACCTTACAGAAGCTGGAAGTCCTATATTACAATTATTTTGAAGGTTGAGATAGAATGCAAGTGGTTGCTTTTTTTCACCTCCTATTTGTATATATTGATTACTTGTATACTAGTTGAGCAAGAGTTTCTGTTGCGTTGTAAATAATTAAGAGTTCTGTAAGATATAGGATAGGAACCTAAAGGAGCAAGAGGATTTTGTCATTGTTGATAAATTCAGCAGCAATATAGATTTTTTAAGTAAATAAATACCTGCCAGCTGTCCTTCCATATTGCACAGACATCTCCAGTAGCAAAAGAAACAATAAACAGCAAATCCCCTCTGCTTGTGGAAGCTACTTGTAACTTGAAGGGATTTTCAAATGGAAGCTGACAAACCTCTTTAGGGACACCATTATGGAACCAGATCAATTGTTTATTGCTTGCTGCAACAACTGAGGTCTCATATTTGCCATTCTCTACTTGCATCATGCACACCTGTAGGCAACGTATAATACTGCTGTACGCGTGTGGTAGAAAGCAGGTAGCAGGGACTGTTTGCTGCGTTCCAATAGAGTATGCTACAAACTCACTTCCTTGAAGGGTTCCATCCAGACTGAAGGTGTTTGGTCCTTTCCCCTCCTCAAGAAAACTAGTGTTTCTGATTCCCAAGACAGTTATTCCTTCTCCTTCTATTTCACCTGACCATTGAATTGAGGTAACATTGACTGGAGCGGTTACAACTCCAGAAGTTTGAGGCGAGACATAAAGGAGTTTATCATGATGTCTCCATAAAACAGTTGGGCCATCACACATTTGTAGATCATGTACTGTTTCAGTGTCCAGTTTGAATGTCAGACAGCATTCAAGCTCATTGGAGCTGTGGAGCATAAGCAAGGTGCATTTTGATATTCCACTATTCTTTTTTTTGCTTGTTCTCAGCAAAATGCAAGGCAGGTTTACTCCAGTTCTAGAGTCTGCAACACAGCTGACACAAACCAATTCATTGCTAGAACGACCAGTCGAGAAGCTGTACTGTCCTGTAGAGGTTTCAATAAACTTTCCGGAGACTGTCTGAAAGTTTGTCCTTCTGAAGTCAAGTGAAGCTGTCTTCTCCGACATACCGGAACCACCTTTAGTTGGCGCTATCTGAAATGCAAGGACTTCCCCATTGTAAGATAAAAAACGTTCATGTTTCTCATCATGAAACTTATTTTTTTCCATTGTCTCTTAATGCATCAATTTGAATTTCAGTATGAAGCAAGCGTAAGGATTCTTTCAACCTTAAAAACAAAAATGTTGACATTTTAGTTTGTGTTTGAAATGTTATTACCCTAGCTTGTTTATATAAAACATATATATTACACTGTATATAAAAAACTGCAGGCAATCTCAAATACTGGATTGTTTCAGTTCTAACGTGTGTGCGCCTTGTAAATAATAATAATATATACTACAGTAACATTTACAATTATTGTAAATTGCTGACAATGAACTGTACATAGAATTTTGCAGGCACTGAGTCCCTGCTCTAAGGAACTTACAATCTAATGTTTGTGCCAGAGACAGAGATGAAGTGACTTGCTCAAGGTCACAAGGAGAGCTGACACTAGAGTTACCACTGAGCTACTGTTTAAAGTCAAAGTGTTTCATTGTGCAATTGCTTAATTATGTAACAATCATTTTTGCCTCTATCATTAAGTGACATCACATATTAACCATTTCATTAGACAATGCAACCCAACAAACAGTGCTGAAGAAATTTGAAAGCGCAGCATTATTGTTGAAGTCCAGTTTCAAAGAATAATATAATACACTTCATGCGGATTACTGTATATGAAAGCATCAATACCCCTGGAATGTAATTGTTACTTTTTATCTGCATCAGAGAGTTCTCTGAATATAAATGGTGGGACTGAACTCCAAAATGCCTCCAGTTGCCAAGAAAACACTTGTGAAAAAGGTTTGTGAATACTACAAACACAAATATCAAATATGACCACGGTGTCAGCCACTAAGAAGTCTCGATATCATGGGCAGATGTTGCAGCTTCCTATTGGCCGTGAGCCCGGTCACTGGACTTGTTCAGGTCTATTTTAAAAGCTCAGCAACCATGGGCTTCCCTTGAGTTCAGAACTCCAAGACTAATCTCCCAAGGACCGTTGTTCAAAGATATGATGATTCTCCGAATGCACAAGATATTTGCAGTGCATACATGTACTGTTTGCTGCTAATTTACATACAAAACACTTCACGAGGGAGATGAGGAAGGGTTTTAATGCTCATGAAGTGACGTTGGATAGTCCTGACATGTGTAAGTGGAGGTTCTCATGAGGCAAATATTGCTTATTTTTATTAACCTATGTATGCGTTTAAAGATATACAATTAAATAATGCTATTACTTTTTAGTTTGAGGCTTGTAGACTGGGGTAAAGTAAAATCTGAGAAGGATACATTTTCTGGAGCCACGTTAATCATAGTCCAGGTTTTTTTACACATTCATGCATTGCATGCTTGTGACTGACAGATGACTTTTACAGAGTCACCATTTGAGTTTTGTGTAGATGGAGGAGACATTCAGTGTTTGTTCTGGGCTTGCTTAGGACCCTACAAATTGTTGGATTTTTAAACATCTGAAAGTAAAAATCAGTGTATGTAAATAGCAGATTATGTAGAAGTTTAAGTAGATATGCCAGAGTAAGACTTAATATAGTTGCATATGCTGTTTTTTTATTTTTTTAAATCAACACTTCTCCCCAAGGGAAAATACTGGCGCTCACAAAAAAAAAAAAATGAATCGGGGTGAAAATAAAATAAATGTATCTTATGTAACAACTGATTTTCCAACTAGCCACATAGTAACTAAAAAATCCCATAAAAAGGATTATCCTGCCCCATAATCACTGGCCAACCTGAATGTTTTAATTTCAGGAAGATTGGCAAGAAAATGAGAGATCTCTAGCTTTGCATTAAGCCTGTCTTCAATTGGGTATAAGGCCTCGTCTAGGGTGGCACTGAGCGGGCGGGCACGCTCACGCTGGCCACAATGAAACACATTGCAGCAATGTGTGTGGCCAGCTTGAGCGGGCGGGCGTGCCTGCTCGGCGCTTAGCTGCTTGCCGAGCACGAAAATTTGGATTTGCTGCTTGCAAGTGCGTCACGTGAGCGGTTCGCCCAATGAGGGCGAACCAGCTCCGTGACATCGTGGCCATGCCCCCAGACACGCGCGCACCTAGCCGGCCACGAATCCCCCGGTTGAGCAGGACGCAGCGCACGAGCGCCAGCACGCCCGTTCCCTACCTGGCCAAGGCCCCGCTGGTGCTGACCGCGCTCATGCTTGAGAGCGGTGACGTCACCAGCTCTCCAAGCATGAGCGCCGGGTGTCCTGGCTATTTTGCAAGCATGCGCGGGTGGCATTGGAGGCTTGTTGAGCGCGCTTCAAACTCTCTCTTTTTTTTTTTTGTCTCCCCGAGCTCGAAGCTTGGGTGAGCGTGCGTGCCTGCGACCACGTGGGCGGGGACGGGACAATTTAAATTGCAGAAACTAAACTCCGCGCGCTCAGCTCTAGCGTGGATGCAGCCTAAAGAGGCTCTTTCCCCCAGGGATAAGGTCAAATAAAGTAAGTATGGCATGGCCATGATCACTTGGGAAGCAGCTGTCTCATCTTGTTAAAAGCCATCCTTGCAAAGGCCCAGTGAGGGCTATACACCTCTGAATGGTTAAGGGGACAACACTCAGAAACACAGTGTAACAGCATGCAGAAATGTGTGGGTCTGTGTTTATTTCTGTGTATTGCACATCCATATATCGATCTGCGTGTTGGAACTATGTGTACGTTCGTAATGTTGCTGCAAGTGCTGGAATTAGTGGCGCAATTAACTTATGCTTACAAAATACTTGTCATGGTTTGAATACTGTGAGACATAGTATGATATCCGCATACCCTCCAACTGCACCCATTTCGCGGGATATTGGCCTGATGCCTCCATCCCAAAAGTAAAACCTGTTTTATACCCCACGGGGGTGTCGTGAGAAAGTTTTGCGAGACGGTTATAGCGGCCACTACAACTAGTCAGTAAATGACACGGAGCAGGGGAATGCCCCGCAAGGCACGCCGGCTGGCCAGGGAGGCCGGGCAGCAGCAGCAGCAGCTCGCATCTCACCGGTCGCACTGGCGGATAACAACAACTCTCACTCTCTCTCTCTTTTTTTTCACGCAGCAGTTAAACAGGCCACTGACGTCAACGAATTCCTCTCCGCGTGACCAGGCTCCGGTGCGGAAGCAAACCCGGGCAGCAGTAGGCGGGATCGCGTGTCACGTGACTCTGTCCCATTAGGGGAGGGAGGAGAGTGTGCTGCGTGACGTCAGGGAGGAAGCCGTTGAGCAGGGCAGAGTGCGAGGTGCCGCGGGGACGATGGCAGATGTGAGTATCTAATGTGATCAGTGGTGCACTGCAACAAGCTGTGGCAGGCCCAGGGAAAGATAAAGGCTAGTGCTGGGACAGGGATACAGTGTAACACAACAGGTGTAAGGACTGGCATACCGTGTAATACACCAGGGTGTAGTGACAGGCATACCGTATAATACACCAGGGTGTAGTGACAGGGATACAGTGTAATACACCAGGGTGTAGTGACAGGGATACAGTGTAACACAACAGGTGTAAGGACAGGCATACCGTGTAATACACCAGGGTGTAGTGACAGGGATACAGTGTAACACAACAGGTGTAAGGACAGGCATACCGTGTAATACACCAGGGTGTAGTGACAGGGATACAGTGTAACACAACAGGTGTAAGGACAGGCATACCGTGTAATACACCAGGGTGTAGTGACAGGGATACAGTGTAACACAACAGGTGTAAGGACAGGCATACCGTGTAATACACCAGGGTGTAGGGACAGGGATTCTGTGTCACACACCAGGTGTAGGGACTGGGGATGCTGTGTCACACACACCAGGTGTAGGGACTGGGGATGCTGTGTCACACACACCAGGTGTAGGGACTGAGGATGCTGTGTCACACACACCAGGTGTAGGGACTGAGGATGCTGTGTCACAAACACCAGGTGTAGGGACGGGGATGCTGTATCACACACACCAGGTGTAGGGACGGGGATGCTGTATCACACACACCAGGTGTAGGGACGGGGATGCTGTATCACACACACCAGGTGTAGGGACGGGGATGCTGTGTCACACACCAGGTGTAGGGACGGGGATGCTGTGTCACACACCAGGTGTGGGGACTGGGGATGCTGTGTCACACACACCAGGTGTAGGGACTGGGGATGCTGTATCACACACACCAGGTGTAGGGACTGGGGATGCTGTATCACACACACCAGGTGTAGGGATTGGGGATGCTGTATCACACACACCAGGTGTAGGGACTGGGGATGCTGTATCACACACACCAGGTGTAGGGACTGGGATGCTGTATCACACACACCAGGTGTAGGGACGGGGATGCTGTGTCACACACACCAGGTGTAGGGACGGGGATGCTGTGTCACACACCAGGTGTAGGGACTGGGGATGCTGTATCACACACACCAGGTGTAGGGACTGAGGATGCTGTGTCACACACACCAGGTGTAGGGACTGAGGATGCTGTGTCACACACACCAGGTGTAGGGACTGGGGATGCTGTGTCACACACACCAGGTGTAGGGACTGGGGATGCTGTGTCACACACACCAGGTGTAGGGACGGGGATGCTGTATCACACACACCAGGTGTAGGGACGGGGATGCTGTATCACACACACCAGGTGTAGGGACGGGGATGCTGTGTCACACACCAGGTGTAGGGACGGGGATGCTGTGTCACACACCAGGTGTAGGGACTGGGGATGCTGTGTCACACACCAGGTGTAGGGACTGGGGATGCTGTATCACACACACCAGGTGTAGGGACTGGGGATGCTGTATCACACACACCAGGTGTAGGGACTGGGGATGCTGTATCACACACACCAGGTGTAGGGACTGGGGATGCTGTATCACACACACCAGGTGTAGGGACTGGGATGCTGTATCACACACACCAGGTGTAGGGACGGGGATGCTGTGCCACACACACCAGGTGTAGGGACGGGGATGCTGTGCCACACACACCAGGTGTAGGGACGGGGATGCTGTGTCACACACACCAGGTGTAGGGACGGAGATGCTGTGTCACACACACCAGGTGTAGGGACGGGGATGCTGTGTCACACACACCAGGTGTAGGGACGGGGATGCTGTGTCACATACTCCAGGTGATTTAGCGACAGGGTTGCAATGTAACGGTCAATATTGATACAGTATGACATACATGGGCTGCTATTACAGAAATACAGCGTTACACAAATTACCTCATATTATATTGTATGTAAATGCAAAATGTTATATTACCATCTCGTTTCAATGTATGTCCTATTTTCTGACAATCGGATATCAATTCCCAATTTATTTCAAACACAGGTGTATGTTTCAGAAGTTGCCGTTTTAAATTGTATTTTATGCTCTGTTCAATTAATTTAATGTGTCGTGCAAAAGATGAGATCCACTATGTGTGGAAACATCAGTATCATGGCCTGTATACATGTATTAATATTCCCAGACAATTTCATTGTTCTATCTGTTACCACTGTTGAGGTGGGACACTAGATAATTGTTTGAGGCATTTTTGCAGAGGGAGGTATACACATTGTTTGCTTTGAGTGCTCAACCTACTATTGTGTTTGTCAAAAGATTTAAAAAAATTAAGATCGGAGGTGGGGTGTGGAAAGTGTTGCAATTGATATCTTGATCTGCTTTCTAATATTGTTTAGATTGTAAACAGTATTGTATAGATTTTTTTGCCTTCGGGGAAAAATATGTGGGGATTGTTATGTATTTCACATGCAAATCTTCCCATTTGTTATCTGTAGTCCAACATTCTCTCTTCCCTTCTGCTTGACACAGACTTTTCATTATTTTCTTTTGGAACCATTTTATAGTCCTATTTTATATGATTTAATTAAACGTTCTAGTAGCTGTATTTGCCTTGTAGAAGCGTAGATTTGTTGTTGATTGTGATCGCTTTTGGGGGGCCCACATGAGAGTTCTTCATACATGGTATTTTTCTTCAAATGTACTGTCAACTGTTCTACAAGGCAGTACACATACTTTTTATAAATTACATCAGTGGTCAAACTTGTAATGTTCATTAATTCCATATTATAATAATTTCACAGATCTTTAAAAATATGTATGGTTTGTGTATTTAATAAAGGGGTGTACCCCGCCCCCATCCCCATCATTTATGCCCTCTTCTTTTCTAACTGGCAAGCTGGTGAACTCAGTTACAGTGATGCTCTATGGCTGCTATTTTCCAACAATGGTCCATGCCATGAGCAAGCATTGCAAAGCAAAATAGATGCCCCACCCATGCCATTTGTGAACCTGTCCTTCTACACATGCACTGGTGCTCCCAAGATATCCCCAACTACCCCCAAAAAGCTGTAGAATGGAGTGTGGTCCCCAATGCAGGCTTCTTTATAAACCATATAGTTTGTGTAGCATATTTTCTTCTTAGGCACATACGTTTAGGTTATCAACATGTAAATAAAATCTGAAGCGGCAACAGGCAGCTACAAATTTGTTTAAAACTTCTCGTCATTCAGATCTAAATATAAATGACCTTCAATTATTTTATCTTCCACATGCATTTTTCTGGTCGATCTGGTTACCATGGGAATTAAGCAGTGCCCACATTCCTGTGCCAGTTTGAACTGGTTTTTTTCGGTCTTCCTCAATGTTATTAGAGGTTAGACGGCACTTGGAGTTACTGTGTACAGACTATGTCAACATATACAGTACATGAAACCACACAATTCACCAAAACTAAACCAATGATGCATATGATAGTACTTGCTCTTATAAACGGTTCCTGTGGAGTATTGTAATAGAAACTACAAGTTTTAAGTAATGCTTACCAAAATCTGGTAATTGACATTATATTTCTTGTATGGTAAAAAATCTGTTAAAGAAGAAGAATTAAATTCCCAACTTTAATAAGTATTGTAGAAAAGGTAACAATTGACTTCCTACAAATACTTCACTAGCAGACAGATTTGTATCTGCACATTACCAACTTACTTCCCTATTCGACAAAAACATGTACTATTTAAAATCTAACTATTTGACATCATCACACCTGTTCTGATGGGGGCACCAGGGAAATACATCTAGCCTCACTCTTCAGTTTTTTAATTGAGTAAGGCAAGCAAGAAAAACTGACAGAGACTTAGGCCTCGGACATGGTCAGCGCTTATGCGCTGACCCGTGCTGCTGCTGCTCGGCACTGAGCCCCTGCAGCCGCAATGAGAGCGGCTTTAGCAGGGGCTCGCACACGCTTGCGGAAGCGTATGCCTCACCGAGTCTTCAGATTTTCCTGCTTGCCTGCTTGCCGGAGCGCAGGGCCAGTCACGTGAGCGGTTCGCCCAATGAGGGCGAACCAGCTCCGTGACGTCACTGGCCCGCCCCCAGACCCGGGCAGCGCGCTGTGTAAGGCCAGGGAAAGCACCGCTTTCCCTTAGCCTCAGCGCACCTCCGCACTCTGCAAACAACTATGTCCCAGGCCTTAAAGAATAATGCACATATTTCAGAAGAACTTGCTCCAGTGCAGAGAGAGACCCAGACTTATTTAGGTTCTGCTAATGCCAAGCAAAAATTCCACATTATGACCGCTCAAGGACATTCTGAAGGATTAATAACCAATGCTCCTTTCTGGAAAAATAAATAAAAAAACCTATTCAAAGATCTGTCTGTCATAACTTATGAACAGCCTCCTAATCATCCTAGCCTGGTTATTAGAAAGAACACCACCCAATGAAGACCAATTCTTTGAAGTACAGTATATGTTTCTGCCACAGGAAAGAAATGCAAAATATGCAAACATATTTACATCCAAATAATGATTCCCACAGCAAAGAGCCATGTACATGCAATACATAATCACGTGCAAATCAAACAATGCTGTTTTTTCCAATGTATATCCAATGCAAAACACTAATTTGAGTTGGATTGGGAAACCAAAAAAAACAATGATTCCATGCACTACTACTGCCCCCAGTATACCTGTGACCAACCGTTAATTTGAATGCAACTTCTCTCTTGTTTAGCACAGGGAAGTAGGTTTATAGTATATTAACTTAGGTCCTTCGTTTTCAAAAAGAAAAGAGGTTGGGGCGCTCCCTATTTGTATAGGCTTGTGATGTTGCCTGTGTGGTAGTGTGTAACCAAAGAAAAGGTAGTGTATACTTGCCCTTGTTGTTTTCTGCAGCTGGACCAGTAGAGAAGATAAAGCCCGGAATCTTCTTGTAGTTGTAGTGGAGGTGGAGGGTTGGTCAGCGCACGGGATTTTGCTCAAACGTAGAGATAAGAGGATAGGAAGATATGGAACACGGTATTAGTGTTTTAGTAATCGAACGGTACAATACCTGACGAAGCATTATTGCGAAACTAGTTGTTCCCTGCCGGAGCCCATTGATTGAAGGACCCAGCAAGCCTGCTGACATCCGGTAAGACCTCCTCTTCCGGTCCCGCCGTCGGACGCGACCACAGGAGCTGTACTGGTGAGAGGAATATCACCGGACGATCAGGCTGATGCTGGGCTGTTTTAAAGCTGTACTGTGAGTGTTATTTTGACTTTGTTTTCTGTACCTAATAAATTCTATTTTGCTCACTCACCGAGTTCGGCCCTTTTCTTCCTATTTGGGCCCCCGGGAGAGAAGCAACTCACGTACTGCCCCCACCAGGAGGGTGAGAAAGTTATTGTTTTTAGCAGCATTCCGTGAAGGAAAGACTGCACATTAAACTCTGCTAACCAGCCCCATTATCCCCTTTTTACCTCAGACCAACAACAGGCTATGTAAACACACCCTGTTAGTCATCCACATATAGCACATATTCTGCTTCTGTTCATAAAAAACCACACAATTCCATTTAAATTTTATTTAAGGATTTTATTTAAGGATTTTCTAATCTATTTTTAAGCTATTTTAGAAATATATTTTTTCATATATTTATATATTTATATATTTTTACTTTTAATTACCAAGGTTCTTTAATTCCAAAGATTTTTAAGCTATTTTAAAAATATATTTTTCATACATTTTTAATTCCAAAGTTCTTTTGGCTGTATTGTACCGTTCGATTACTAAAACACTAATACCGTGTTCCATATCTTCCTATCCTTAGTTTTCAAAGTCAGATTCATAAATACACCAGAAACAAGGACAGTGAGATTATAATGTATCCATAGCACATTTATAGCACATTTTTTCCTCTGTGTATGTGGTGTCAACATCTCTCTATAGTCACGAATTGGTAATAGCAAATTGAAGTCGGTAATGGTTGCTGAAGTCAGCAGTTCACAACAGTTTCAGAAACTGCAGGGTAGATCTTGTGCAATGTCTGCTAATTCTTTTACCACCCAATACAACAATCAAGAACCCCTTCCGTGTGGGACTTCTTACTACCGTAAGGCCGTGCTTATAGTGCCGGCGACGCAACGTCGCCCGAAAACAAAAGCATTGCCGCCGCGTGCGCTTATAGTGCGCGCGACTGAGCACCGTCGTGAAATCTGGTAGCCGGCAAAATTAGATTTTTCAAGGGCTGTTGCGTCACATGACGACCCTTGAACCAATCAAATTGCCGGAATGACGCGACACCGCCGCCCGGCGAAATATAATTTTAGCCGGTGGGGACGGGTGACATCACCCGTCGTGTCACCATCGCCATCGACGGCACTATCGGCACGGCCTTAGTCTTCTACATAAAGTCTTACTGTCACATCTGAGGAAGAAACATTTACCGTTTTGAAACCGTGCACCAGATCACCTCTGTATAGGTTTAATGATGATCCAGTTAACGGTGCCACAGCCTACAAGGCTCCACATTGACTTTTTTGGGGATTGCGGGCCACAACCTTGTTTTGTTGTCTGCGTCTCTTGTTTAACCCAAGAGGTCAGGTTGGCGCGCAAATCCTGCGACATCACAGAAATAACATGGCATCTTGACTCAAGTGCTTCCCACTGGCACTCTATGTTCAACGCTTAAAGAATGTGGCATTTGTTTTTGGGATTAATGCGGTCACAACAGCTCTTCACTATCCATTAAACTATATATTTAAATAGTTTTGAAGAAAAATGTCCCAATGTGTTTTTTTTTTTTTTGCGCTATTCATTTGTCCTAGGAGGTACCATTCATGACATTTACATATATTTTTTTTTTATGTCAGGAAAAGGAGAAGCTTATTCAGGAGACAAGGAAGCGGTTTATGCAGGAATATTTGCAAGGTCAGTATTTAAATCTCCTTTGCAATAAACCAGCTCGGTTTGTTCTCACTGAAACTCATTTATTAAAGTGACTAAGTGTTCCACCCAATATTACATATTTGGAAGGGAGCTCTATGTGATGCTCTTTGTAACAGATTACCAACTTTATTTATTTATGTTTTCTTTGCTATTTTAGATTTGATTTTTTTTAAAGCCAACAAGATCATGCTCATATGGCAATGTCTGCAGTTTATTCTCACTTTCTCCAGTCCACCAGGAACTACTAAACTTTATTCCAGGCAGCTTCCCAAGATTAAAAATAAAGTATATGTCTGATCTTTATCTTCTCAGATAAGGTTCTTTGAGCTTTACTAACGTCACTACTGTATGTGAGGGGCACAAACACATTCTGTTCTGTCTCCTGTTTAAGTTCACTTCCTGGTTTCTTTCTGTTGCCCTGGCAACCTCCCCTTCTCTCCTCTCTGACTTGGGCAGCCCCTCCTCCCCTTGTCACTTGGTGAAGTCCTACCCCTAGTTCCTGCTCTGTTTGGGTAATTTCCTTCCTTTTTGAGAGCTGTACAGTTCTCCCACTGCTTCCCTGTGAGAAGGTTTGTCATTTACCTATCCGTATTTCTATTGTATGTGCCCATCCCCTAGTGTTGTATTTCCCTAGTACTTTTTCCCCTTTTTTATTTCTGTTTTGTTCCCCCATTAAAACCTTTCAGAGAATAAGAGACCTCCCTTTTGTATAGAATAGAATTGAGTTAAGCTGTCTGCTTCTACTCATTAGACACAGTGTGCATGAGTCAGAACACATTCATTTAGGTTTTGAGCTTCTTTTTTTAGGAAGAAAATACCCAGTTTAAAAATCACTGAGCAGTAAAAACAAAATACAGGCATACCCCGGTTTAAGGACACTCACTTTAAGTACACTCGCGAGTAAGGACATATCGCCCGATAGGCAAACGGCAGCTCACGCAGGCGCCTGTCAGCACATCCTGAACAGCAATACCGGCTCCCTACCTGTAACAAACCTGTGCGCAAGCGAGGAGACTATAGAGCCTGTGACACATGTGTTATTTACATCAGTTTTGCACGTATATGACGATTGCAGTACATTACATGCATCGATAAGTGGGGGAAAAGGTTGTGCTTCACTTTAACTACATTTTCGCTTTACATATATGCTCCAGTCTCATTGCGTATGTTAATGCAGGGTATGCCTGTGGAGGTGAAAACAGCCCCATATTGTACATTAGTGTGAAGAAATCTTCTAAAAAATAAACAATATACAGTACATGCAGGTAGAACTCACCCGTTAATATATATATGGATGGAATTCTATGCAGTTTTTGAACTTTATACAGTGTCACCCACCATGCACCTTCTTTTGGGGAGAACTCTTAAATAGGTGGTCCCAGTGTAGGCCGGTCATGTTCCAATGTTCCAATACACAGAGACAATTATCACAATTACAGTCCTGTGACTAATCATTTTAAACTCCCCAAAAAGCGTGTACATCACAGGGAAATTATCTCCTAAGCTGGGAGGTACCTGATAGTAAAACAGCAGTGATTTTGCATTGGGAAGCCCGACCGCTCAAACAATGTGTTAAAAATAAATACATGTTATTAAGCAGAGTGTATCACTGCTTTGTGATAGAACTAAAAATGGCACGATTATCAGGTCACATGAATAAAAACATGAAAAGAATCAAACGTATGCTTAAGCGCAAATGATTAGTCTTATTGGATAGGTATTTCCGTGGTCATTTTTAGCATTGTTATAGCCTAAATGTTTGTGGGTTTCCTTACATTTGTATTGGAAGGTATAAAAGTTGATGAGCGGACATGTTTATCATGGGCAGTTTATGCTTTAGTTATAATAACAATAAAATTTTTACAATGAGTCAGCCAAATTTCCCTAAAAAAAAACCAGAATAGCCACAAAAACTGCAAGGTATTATTGGATGAAGGATAACTGTAAAAATAAAAACAAGGGATACAGTGCAATTATTAATATTTTTATGCTCTGTTTTCATGATGCTTGAATAGAGACTTCCTGAATTTTATCGCATAATTAATTTGACAGTGAATTGTGTGAAGATCCACTATGTGGCTGGTTAATTTGTACTAATTAATGGTGAAAGGTATACAACCACATATTTTCTTCTGCTATAAGCAAGCTTAGTTTTAAGGATGGTCATTGTACGACGTTGAGATTTTCTTTAGAAAAATGGTAGTACTTGTAACTTGCAACTTCTTATGTGTTTAGCTCCAAGTTGATTATAGAGGAGTTACATCTTTTGCATTCTATTTGACTGTCAAAAGTGCCAATGTTTTTCTCCTGACCAGGACCGCCAACAGGGGGGTCTGCCGGGGTTGGTGTCCCAGGCCCGCTGACTGGGGGAGCCCGGCCGGCGCTGCACATTTCCCCTGACCTCTGGCCAGGCCCTGCTGCCGGTCGCGGCCAGGCCTTGACTCTCAGCTGCCTATAAGCCTCTTTCTTTCTCTGGCCCACGCCGCCGAGCTTCCACTGCCGGTGTGCAATGGGGCTCTCTGAGGTCAGCGCACGGCGCGCCAGAAGCTGGGTCAAGCTCACGTCTGCGTATGTAGATTCTGTTTAAATTTAGCAGAAAGGAGTTAAGATCTGGGAACACAAAAGTAGTCATCTCATTAAATGTTTTGTCAGTGTTTTTTGTGGCAAAATGGAACCCAATGTTCGCGTCTCATTTATTTTATATTGGAATGCTCATTGAACATTGTATTGTATGTCTTTATTTATATAGCGCCATTAATGTACATAGCGCTTCACAGTAGTAATACACGTGGTAATCAAACAAATAACAGATAATATAAATAACAGATCATGGGAATAAGTGCTTTAGACATAAAAGTAACATTAAGGAAGAGGAGTCCCTGCCCCAAGGAGCTTACAGTCTAATTGGTAGGTAGGGAGAACGTACAGAGACCGTAGGAGGGAGTTCTGGTAAGTGCGTCTGCAGGGGGCCAAGCTTTATGTATCATGTGTTCAGTATATCCACAGTGCTATTCATATGCTTCTTTAAGCAAGTGGGTCTTAAGGTGGGTCTTAAAGGTAGATAGAGAGGGTGCTAGTCGGGTACGGAGGGGAAGGGCATTCCAGAGGTGTGGGGCAGTCAGTGAAAAAGGTTTAAGGTGGGAGAGGGCTTTAGATACAAAGGGGGTAGAAAGAAGACATCCTTGAGAAGAACGCAAGAGTCGGGATGGTGCATAACGAGAAATTGGGCTGAGATGTAAGGAGGGGCAGAAGAGTGTAAAGCTTTAAAAGTGAGGCGAAGAATGGAGTGTGAGTTGTGGGATTTGATCGGAAGCCAGGAGAGGGATTTCATGAGGGGAGATGCTGAGACAGATCTAGGAAAGAGTAGAGTGATTCTGGCAGCAGCGTTTAGGATAGATTGTAGGGGAAACAGGTGAGAGGCAGGAAGGCCGGACAGCAGGAGGTTACAGTAATCAAGACGGGAGGAATGAGGGCCTGAGTCAGAGTTTTAGCAGTCGAGCATCAGAGGAAAGGGCGTATCTTTGTTATATTGCGGAGGAAAAAACGACAGGTTTTAGAAATGTTTTGAATGTGAGGGTCGAATGTGAGAGAGGAGTGGAATGTGACCCCTAGGCAGCGTGCTTGGCCTACTGGGTGAATGATGGTAGTTCCAACAGTAATGTGGAAGGAGGTAGTAGGGCCAGGTTTGGGAGGAAGTATGAGGAGCTCTGTTTTAGCCATGTTGAGTTTAAGGCGGCGGAGGCCATCTAGGATGATATAGCAGAGAGACATTCAGAAACTTTGGTTTGTACAGCAGGTATAAGGTCGGGTGTTGAAAAGTATATTTGTGTGTCGTCAGCATAGAGATGATAATTAATTAATTAATTAATTGAACATGATAGTCTGAGTGCAAGGATAGCTATGGGGTTTTTTCTGCTGGGGCTTCAGGGCTATTTATTGTAACATATACATTGTAATGCATTCAAGTTTTCGTTGTGATTAAATAATGGAACTTAAAACAGGGTTGAGGATATGTTTAAGAAAATGTACAGAAACACTGCTGTGCTCATACAGTAGATAGTGAATGACTAGATAGTTGATTACAAAGCATTTCCAAATCTAGTAATCAGTGAAAAACCGTTCTGTATGGTCAATTTTGCATCCGTTCACCTGTTGTGGTATGGAGTTCCGGCTTCATCTACGCCACAATGACAATTTGTAACATAATTTCCTATTTTGCTTCCAACTCTGCATTTGCTTTTTGTTTTTTCCATTTTCTACTCGCAAGTTTGAAGTAAAGCATGAGTTCTGCTTGATGATAATTATCTGCAACTGCTGTACTATCAGCATAAGGCCGGGTCCAGGCTGAGAGTGCACGCTTGTGTGCTAGGCGGTGAATCACATGATGTCAATGTGATCATCTATAGTGTGTGCCCGTGAACGTTCCATGGAGAGCAGCATGAGGGGACAAATTATTTTGTATTTGTCGTGCGATGGCCGGGTCACGTGAGCGGGTCGCCCAATGTGGGCAAACCAGCTCTGTGACGTCACGCCCGCCCCACCCTGCGCGAAACGGCACATTTCTAAATTGCCAGGAATCTCCCCAGCTTCATCAGCGCGTGATGTCCCAGTGCTCGAGAGCACGCTTTCAGCCTGGACGTGGCCTAAGATGAAGGGTTTTATCTGATGGGTACGACAGACTATATGGTGCTTATTTAATAAAGTTCAGTAGCATCAATTCGTCACTACCGTATGAAAACTCTTGTTAACTTGAATGAGCGTTTTCCTGTGGTTGTGCCTAATCGACACTTCTTGAATAAGCCCCGGTGATTAGGTTGTTATTAAATATTGGCGTCTATTCACACCTTTTCATTATTTCAAAATTAAATCATGTCCTCTCATGTCCATAACCCTTTTGTATCACTAGACAACTCCGGTAAATATGACTCTCGGGATGTGGAAAGGCTGCAGCAGGATGATGCCTGGATGGAAAGGTATCTGTTCTGGAGACGCAATGTAATAGAGGATGCAATGAAGATGATTGATGAAAGCCTAAAGTGGAGGAAGGACATAGCTGTAAATGGTATGAGACCATAACCTTTTTAATAATATAGAAATTGAGTGTCTTATGCATCCTTTTGCTTGCTTTTTATGTAATGTCACTACCCAGATCACCAGACGTTGACATTTCTAAGGTAAACATTCAAATCTATACCTGGAAACATTTTTTTATCTAAATGGGGAAGAAGGACAAGGTAAATAAAGATTAGGATTACATCGGTTAAATCCCTTTTAAACACATTGAAAACTTACCGTTATAATTTCATGTTTGCCAGGGAAAAAAGTTTACAGTTGCTTAAGTATATGTTTTTTATTTTTACCGAAGCGACTGTTCTTGTTTTTTTTCGACCGAAAATCTCCATTGATGTGATGTCTTTTGACTTGTCCTTGCTTAGAAAATTTATGTTTCCTGATCACCCATTACTTTTAATATGGGTCTAAAGCCCACAATCCGGTTGAATTGGGCAGAGTGCCTGATTGCAGTGTGACATGCTCATTACCTCACAGCAGCAAAATCTGCTAGTGATTGCTCATTTAGATTCAAACTTGTATAAAATCAATGAATGCTGTATAATGTATTAAGCTTTAAATGCAGCAGTGGTTTAGTTAGATTGATACTGCAGGGTCTATTCCCAGAGGAAGCAATAGCTATTATCGATGAATAGCATCTATTGCACTTTAGAGAGTAGACAGATGAGAGGCATTTGGAACATTCATATCTTCGTGTCATACCAAACTACTTTGACACAAGTCGGGCATCTTGGTGCAGACAGTGTCCAATAATTGGCATCAATGATTTATAGATTGTTTAACTGTCAAGCACCTTTTGAGGGATAAAACCATGTTTTCTTATTTATTTTTGCCGTTGCTTGTTCTTTGTACAGCTCACTGCCCAGTGACAAAGAAAAAGCTCTGTATGTAGGCAGAAATTCAGTTCACATTGTACAGTAAGCATGTGATAACATTTGACTAATTCCTAGCCCTTTTTAATCCATATGAACATTTAACCACTTTATTCTTAAATCTGGCTTGCCTTCAAAACTCCACCATTTACTACTGGTTTTCTCTCTCATACTGCCACTAACTCACAATTTATCAAACTTTCCAGACTGCAAAATTGTGACAATTGGTGCAGAAAAACAGTACAAAACTTACTATTGTGTTTTGTTTTTAATCTGGTGCTGCTTTTTGCCTGAGATTTGTAGCTGAGGGATGGTCATACATTACGTAAGTGGTTTCCAAATGTATCCCCTGAACAATTCAGCCTTACTGTACTATTTTCTAAGACAGATTGCCTATGATAGTGGGGTGGCTGTAGTACCATACCCAAATCACTTTAAATACCTGCTTGCTGCTATGCTCTCTTCTGTTTGTAAATTCAATGTGTGTTAAGCCACACCAGCCAGTGTCTTACCTTCTCAGTACTTGCTAAATCGCAGAGCATACCTTCCCATGCTACCAACCCAAGAAGCCCAGCCCCTGTCTCCTTCCCCAGGTTCTCTATAGGCTTTCCATTACTCCACCTTTCCCCCTCCCAGTCCTAGGTATTCCTCCACCTTCTCCTAGCAAATCCACCACCAGCCATTTCACTCCTCTACTTGGCAGCCTCAGCTGCTGATACTTCCAGGTAGTCCCGAGTCCATACCGCTGAATCTTGCTAAGACATCCTCCTACCACTGTGCCTCCCACTCCTGACTGGTCACACCTAACAAAGATGCAGGTCCCACCTAACCACAGAGCCAGGCTCTGCTGAGCTCCAACCATTCTCCCCGTAAGCCATTCAGCAACATCTCACTGCTTCCTCAGCAAGCAACATAGCAGCCTCAAGTGCCAGCCTGCAAGTCTGAGCAGTGCTCCTTCCCCTGTTAGCCTATCAATTCCTCTATTTTGGTAGCCTTATCCCACTATCTACAGCAAGGTTGGTTAGTTAACCCCCCCCCCTTTCATTTTACCTCCTCTAATACGTTTTCCCTCGCATTTCCCACCCGTCTATCGACCCCTTCCCACAAAAAAAAGAAAATAATTCACCACCGGGTTTTCTTCAGAAATCGTTTCACCCATCAGACATTTGTAGAGCTTCCATGGTGGATTTTGTAACCAGCTCCTCTTCTGATCCAAACAATGTTCCATCCCTATGTCCTCAAATTCACGTCTCTTCACCATCTATATGAAATTGGACTGTACCCATACTCATACAAGAATTGAATAAACTGGGCACCCCTCATTCCGCTACAACAACAACACAAAACGCAGACTTCTTTCCAGTTCATCCATCTTGAGCACCATTATACCCTGCTTCAGCACCTCCTTCATGTCCAACATCCTAGCTAACTTGCCCAGATTCTCAATGTTCTCAATGACCTCACTTCATTCCTATCTAACATCCAAGGCCACGCTGTTCACTGGAATTTCATGTTAACTTGCATCACCAATCCTGACAGCATCCAGACGCCATTCCCACCCATCTTCCTTGAGGTACAGCATTACCATCTCCCATCATCACTGCCTCTCATCCAGTGCTCTGTCATATGTATAAATACATTTTACAAGGCAAAGGTATTTGTCACTGGAGACCCGTACTTTTTAACACCTTTTTACCACCAGGGATCAATATAACCAGGCAGGCCAGACTAATTGAATAAAACAGAGTTTATTCTGTCAAGCCAGCAAATACACAATATACACTCGCCAACTGGGGGTCTGGGGTGAATTCTCTAGCCTCAACTAGGTGCAGGAGCCTGCTTCAATAGGCTTATCCTGTCTGTTTGTTTTTTTTCCCAGGTTTCTCAGTACTTCTCTCAGTGCTATCCGGCACAAAGCACTTTTTGAATCTCCCGCTCAGCTGTGTCTCCGATCAGCTCCACACACTCTCTGCTGGTTGGGCTTCTCCGGCACTTCTCAGCTTAGCACAGAGCTTGTGTATGCTCTTTTACACACAGCACTTTTTAAAAGCCCGCCAGCGAGGTTCCGATCGCCTCCACACTTGGTCTCACATTGTCTGTCTGCTTCCCTGCACCGCTGGTTGTCTTACATAGGCAGCAATGGCTATTTTTAACATAGAGAGGACTGGCAACCAATCACAGCGCGTATCGTGGCTGTGCAGCCAATCATAGGCTGAGCCTTGCCCGGCTGCACCAATGGGAGGAGCGGAACCGGCTTCAGTGCCCAGGACCGCCCCTGCATGACGGAACGGCTGGGAAGCGGGGAATTTGAAACTGCCTGTGGGCAGCGCGTCCACAGAGCTCAGCCCTGCAACGGCTCCCTTCGGCCAGCCCCAAATCTCCCGCTGGGAAGGTGCCTCCAGGTCTGCAGAGAACAAAGGCTCTACCCCATTGAGAGCCCATCCCCAGACCTGATATCGGGCACTTCCCTGCCCACCATCTGTCCCAGCACTCGGCCTCCCCTTCCACAATCTCTATGCAGGCACCTCGGCTAATTTCATTACCGGGGCTGCCTCCATAGAGATTAATACACAGTACATTGCATTACATTACATTTCTAGAACTTGGGCTCTAAAACTTGCTGGCTGGGCAATACATTACATAGGGAAAAGACCTGCATTACAATACATACGCGTACCCGCAAAACATGCGTACAGTAATAAAGTCCAGAAACACTTTACACATATTTCAGTTCCCCTCAATATCCCCGATCAGGGACCATTCCCAGGTTCTGAGTTTTCTACCTAGTTCCTACCGAGGGGTCAAACACATATATTTTACCCAGCCTATGAGCTCACATAGGCGGCCAGGGAAACATGATTTTAAGGGTTTAGAACGCACACATAGTATCCAGCTTAGGAGTGCACATACCTGGCCGAATACAGACGGTTTTGGGAAGTAGTTAGCCGGGCATCACCTTTTTTATTATATCAGACGGACTACCCCTACCATGACAGCACTAATCTAGTATCTCTCCTAATCTCTTCACAAGATCTCATAGAGAACAGAATCACATCTTGCGGCGACATCTCAGTCATCCTCAAGTGTAAAGATCTTCACTCAAAAATGTTAACTGTTCCAGAATTCTAAAGGAAAAATGGAAGAGAGCTCTGTATCTGTGTTCCTAAAAGTGAGCATAAAACATCTTGATGCAGAAACAATGTTGCATTTTCAAATAATCATGATCTAGCAAGATATCAGCAACGATACAGGTATCTTCTAAGTGAAATACTTGCCAGTGTATCCAGTCATATATAATGCTCCAATAAAGGGGATGCATGACCAAATGAAGGCAATGTAGGGGGATGACCAGGCTGACCAACTTAAATGAACAACCGGTTTCCACCTCCAAACACTCAATGTCAAAATCACTCCCCTGGTGCTAGACCGGATGAACTTAAAAGCATTAGAGAGATATATAAACTGCTTGAAGTTTAAAGTACTCACACTTGGCAGTAATATGTCCTGTAATCAGTGTGCAGTTGTTCCGTTAATCCAGAGAGAAGGTATCCCATGAAACACTCACAAAGCCCTGTGAGAGGAACCTCTTTCACAAAGGGCAGGCCAGCCCGAAACGCGTCAGAGGTTCCTCTCACAGTGCTTTGTGAGTGTTTTTGTGATGTGACCAAATAAAGAGTATTTTTTTTTACCAATTTTTGATCCAGCCACGGTCGCTTTCATTTCGGTTCAGCAAGCTGTGCACTGCTTGCACTCCCCCCCCCCCCCCCCCACAGGATACCTTCTCTCTGTTCCAGAATTCGTCCTAGCCTTAACCTTCTACAGAGACATAATTTGCTTCCCAACAGAAGAGGAATCGCTATTCAATTTAGTCAATTTGTGGTATAGATATGTAGGTACTACTTTCTATAACTACCATCGCTGATTCTCCACGAAAGCAGCAGCTGCTCATTTCTAATTCAATTCCAACCTAGACTAGAGCACACTAGACAACAAGTTATTCTGTCACCACTATGCTGGCCTAAGAGCAGCTGCATGTCAGTTAGGTGGCTCTTTTTCCCATCACCTCTCTGCCCTCTGTCTGTGTAAGACTCTCCGCTCAATTGCCATCTAAAAATTTCCTCCTCCCTTCCCAGCATCTATTCCTAACCTTTACAGTGACTGCCCTTAAGTGAACTGACTGGACAAAACTATCCATTACCTAGGTAACTCACAAATTTGAAATTATTTTAACTCGGGGATCCTTTGCCAGAATATGCAGTCTTCTGCATATTTGCTTCAAATGCCGAGCCACGCAAAGACCGTATGGCCAAAAATGCTTTCTCCAAACCACTGACAAGTACTCTTCAGTTAATATCTCCCCCTTGGCAAAAGTCTTCAAATACTGTACCATCCTTAAGTCTTCATACACTTCCTGATCTCTAGTTTCGCTCAAGGTTTTCACACCCATGTTTCCTCTATTCTTGCCTCCTCTCATGAGTCCCAACCTTTCAGCAATGCTTACACCATACAGAGTTGATCAACTTCTCAATAAAGAATTATCAAAGGCTATACGTAGGCTCTTTTTTTTTCTCCTTGATTTATCACCTGGAGAATTGGTCTAATTGGCATAGCTACCAGGAAGTACTTCCTTCAAAAAATACTAATTACTGTATTAACTTATTGGCACCATATTTCAAAGCAGTCCCAAGCATCAACTCTCTCTAATTCCTTCTGAAGAATTCTCCTTTATATACTCTTGCATATATGTTCCACTATCATTAGAAAAGACAGTTGGTCCAGTAATGTCCACAGAGTTCCTTGGACTTGCCTTAGATTTCGTAGCCACGGAAACAAGTCTACCCCTGGATAAACTACATTACGTCCAGAATGTAGTGAAATAATTTTCAGCAAGACATTTCTGTTTTAAAGCACTTCTAGGACACCTTAACTTCACCATGCGTATTATACCCGAAGGACGCTCCATTTCATACCTTCTCTCTCTCCTCCATCCTAGAGACACTTCAAACCATCTCCATAAATGCCTTGGCTATATCCGACCTAACAATGTGGACATATCTCCTCAAACACTGGGATGGCTGTTCCCCGTTTCCTTAAGTACCCACTTCCTCCTCTCCTCAAGTCTTTACAGAACCACCCCACACCTATGGCATCGCTGCCTTTTTCAGGATATTTGGAGCACTGCTGGCTGGCCACCCACCTGCACAAAATATTCCCTTCTCCAGTTAGTGTTCCAAATCTACCCCATCATTGCCTCCGCCTCAATGTGGTCCCATCTCTGGACCCATTTAAAAGTCCAATTGTACACAGATAAAGCTACTTCCGAAATCATCGATAAAGTTAAATAGTTATATTCCTCATTCATGTTATCCATGAGGAGATTGACATGGTTCTCCTTATACGACAAATTCAATTTCCACTGTAAATTCATCCGCAGTACCAACCTCCCAGCTGGCGCCCTCTCACACTTCCAATTGCAGACATTTTTCCATCATCCTACAACCATCTCGAATTCAACACAACATACAGCTTTCAATGATCAGTTCTCCTTCCAAATTCACCAACTCATCGGTAACATGCTCACACCTAACACTAGGAAACTCTACTGCTTATACAAAATTCAACAATTTATTTTCCCTTGCAGAACTTGCACCTCATCCATACTCCATGGAAATTATTTTGGCCTTCTCCACTTGCTCCTTTAAAACCCTCAAATTCTCATCTAGTATCAATCACTACCTCTTTGTTATTCATCCCAATCGGTCATCCAGATAGGCCTTCCATCATGGCAAACCCATCGATCAAGTTACTCTTAAAAGGGTTCCAAAAACACTCTTTACTACTTCAGAATCACCGCTTCCCAATCAAAGTTCCTCTGTTCTGCCAAATTCTAGACCTAAACGAAGAAAAATAAATACCAGTTGTGAGCATTCAAGCCTAGTGTAATTAAACAGTGTTAGAGACTTAAAAATTAACTTTTTAAGTAAATCACTAAAATAATATTGATAAGAAGACATAAAGATGCTGAATAAAAGAACAAAAACACACAAAATAGATAATCCGTGATCAATGTACAAAGAAACCTTCGTGAAGTTTTGTGCAGTGAGATACACACTAGTGAAACAATTGTCACAAAGTTTGTCTGTTTATAGAGGTGATGAATATCTTCCTTATCAGGACTTGATAACTAGCTGGGCATAAAGCCCAGATGGATAAAGCTAAATAAATTAGCCTGCCTCTAAGCTCTGCTAATGTATGTATGTAATGTATGTACGTATCTATCTCTGACAATAGTGGAATCTATGAAACCTCAAATACAGTGGCGAGAAAAGGTTTGTGAACCACAATGATACTTCAATTGCCACATTGATGACCCCTCTCTCCCTTTGGGCTTCCTGCTTTCTTTCTCTAACCTCTTCTTTTGGCCTTCAACGGTGGACTGCAGCCAGCACCCACAAGGATGGCCACTACTTAGACCTGGTTTTCACTAAAAACTTCTCTCTCCGATTTCTCCATTTCCCCTTTTCCTCTCTCTGACCATCATCTCATCTCATTCTCTCTATCTCGCTTCTCCCCTTCTCCACCTCAATCTACCCCCCTGGTTCTGCAGAAACCTGCGCTCTATTCACTCACCTGACTTTGAGTCCACTTACGCTCCTCCCTCTCCTCTCTCAGCTCTGCTACAGACCCTGACAACCTGGTCAGGAACTACAACTCTGTCTTGTCCTCGTCTCTTGATCTACATGCCCCGCTTTCTCTCTGCCGCCCTCGCCCTTCTAACCCTAGACCCTGGCTAAATTCCCACACGCGCATGCTGCGTTCCTCCACTCGCTCCTCTGAACGACTCTGGAGGAAGTCTCACACTCTCGCAGACTTCCTTCACTACAAGTAATGAAAAGTTCAGTCCGCGCTCTGGCTCTTTAAACTTGGAGTGTTGGTCCCTCTCAGTTCTCTTGCTGCTTCTGTGTTTATGAGGTGTCTCCCCCACCTCCAAATGTGGTCTCCACCGGAACCCCGATGGTGATACCAATATCAGCAAAACAAGAAAAAACACAAAAGCGCACCAAGATGAGAGATAGATAATGTATTAGCAACAAATAATAAAATTAGTAACTTACATATAAAATTTCTTTAATAATCCCAGATTCTGGTGTCTATCACAGGAGTAGGGCATCACATAGGAAGTATGAAGGGTAATCTCAGTTCTGAGAGATCAGACCCGCGCGCTGGGGCTGTCTCTGTTCACTCTCCTGTCCTCCACGTGTGAGGACAGGAGAGTGAACAGAGACAGCCCCAGCGCGCGGGTCTGATCTCTCAGAACTGAGATTACCCTTCATACTTCCTATGTGATGCCCTACTCCTGTGATAGACACCAGAATCGGGGATTATTAAAGAAATTTTATATGTAAGTTACTAATTTTATTATTTGTTGCTAATACATTATCTATCTCTCATCTTGGTGCGCTTTTGTGTTTTTTCTTGTTTTCCTTCACTACAAATTTATGCTATCCTGTTTCAACTCTCGCAAGCTAAACAAGCCTACCTTTCTTCACTAATCAACATGCACAAGTCTAACCCACGCCGACTGTTGCCTGTCTTTGACGCTCTACACCCTCAGATGCCTCTTCTTCCTCCATCTCCGCTCATGACTTTGCTGACTATTTTAAGGAAAAGGTGGAATCCATACGTCAGAACATCCCCTCTGTTTCTTCCTCCCATCCTACACCTCTTCCTAACTCTCCTCCTGCCTCCCTTGACTCTTTTTCCACTGTCTCAGAGGAGGATGTGTCGCTGTTGATCGCCTCTTCTCCCTCTACCACTTGCCCTCTTGACCCCATTCCCTCCCATTCCCTCCCATCTCCTAAAACCTCTTGCTCCTACTATAATCCCTACTGTCACACACATTTTTAACTCCTCCCTCTGCTCTGGAACCTTTCCATCCTCCTTCAAACATGCAACAGTTATACCATAACTCAAAAACATCAAGCTTGACCCTACCTGTCTTCTAACTATCGACCTGTCTCCCTCCTGCCTTTTGCCTCTAAACTCCTTGAACGTCTTGTATTCTCTCGCTTGCTCCATTTTCTCAACACCGTTTCTCTCCTAGACCCTCTACAATCTGGCTTCTGCACTGCTCACTCCACGGAAACAGCCCTCACTAAAATAACTGACGACCTCCATGCTGCCAAAGACAGAGGTCATTACACTCTGCTCATATTACTCGACCTCTCTGCAGCATTTGACACCGTGGACGACCCTCTTCTCCTTCACATTCTCCATACTCTTGGTATTCGGAACAAAGCTCTATCCTGGATCTCATCCTACCTCTCCCATCGTACTTTCAGTGTCTCTTCTGCTAACACCTCCTCCTCTATTGATCTCTCTGTGGGGGTACCCCAGGGCTCTGTCCTGGGACCTCTTCTCTTTTCTCTGTACACACTCTCTATAGTTGACCTAATAGCATCTTTTAGGTTTAAATATCACCTCTATCCTGACGACACACAAATATACTTTTCAACACCCGACCTTACACCTGCTGTACAAACCAAAGTTTCTGAATGTCTCTCTGCTATATCATCCTGGATTGCCCTCCACCGCATTAAACTCAACATGGCTAAAACAGAGCTCCTCATACTTCCTCCCAAACCTGGCCCTACTACCTCCTTCCACATTACTGTTGGAACTACCATCATTCACCCAGTAGCCCAAGGACGCTGCCTAGGGGTCACACTCTACTCCTCTCTCACATTCGCCCCTCACATTCAAAACATTTCTAAAACCTGTCGCTTTTTCCTCCGCAATTTAACAAAGATACTCCCTTTCCTCTGTTGCTCGACTGCTAAAACTCTGACTCAGGCCCTCATTCCTCCCGTCTTGATTACTGTAACCTCCTGCTGTCTGGCCTTCCTGTCTCCCCTACAATCTATCCTAAACGCTGCTGCCAGAATCACTCTACTCTTTCCTAGATCTGTCTCAGCATCTCCCCTCATGAAATCACTCTCCTGGCTTCCAATCAAATCCCACATCTCACACTCCATTCTTCTCCTAACTTTTAAAGCTTTACACTCTTCTGCCCCTCCTTACATCTCAGCCCAATTTCTCGTTATGCACCATCCAGACTCTTGCTTTCTTCTTAAGGATGTCTTCTTTCTACCCCCTTTTGTATCTAAAGCCCTCTCCCGCCTTAAACCTTTTTCACTGACTGCCCCACACCTCTGGAATGCCCTTCCCCTCCGTACCCGACTAGCACCCTCTCTATCCACCTTTAAGACCCACCTTAAGACACACTTGCTTAAAGAAGCATATGAATAGCACTGTGGCTATTCTGAACACATGATACATAAAGCTTGGCCCCTGCAGAAGCACTTACCAGAACTCCCTCCTACTGTCTCTGTACGTTTAAATAATGATGTAGATCTTTAGGTGTGAGTTTGGGAGGCCCCACCCTATATAAAGACAAGTAACTGTGTGAGTTTGGTCTTCACAATACAGGTGTGTGGAAACCTGTCATGCCACGATCAAAATTAATCTGAGTACCACAGAAAAGCAGTTATTTATGCTCATCAGTCTAGAAAGGGTTACAAAATAATTTCTAAGGATTTGGGGCCCCACCAATCCACTGTTGAACAAATGGAGAAAGTTGAAGACCACAGTCACTCTACCCAGGAGCGGTCGTCCTACCAAAATCTTTCCAAGAACAAACCGCCAAAACATCCAGAAAGTCACAAAGAATACCAGAGTAACATCCAATGATCTGCAGGCCACTCTCGCCATGGCTAATTTTTTTATTTATAAAATGTTTTACCAATAAATAATTCATTGAGTTACCTCTCATTTTCAAGTGTCCTGGGCACAGGTTTATGATGACAGATACATGGTTACATGAAACGATCAGGATGATACATTATATAACGAGACATTGCATGAACAGTTAAAGAGAAAATATGTTCTAGACATATATAACAGTTACAGGCCAGATTAAAATGTGAGACCGCTTTAGTTTTGAAAGAACTTAGACAAGTGGCAACTTTGAGAGTCTCAGATTGTTCCAGTTGTGGGGTGCACAGTAAGAGATGTAATAGCAGCCAGATACGTTGTTGAACGTTGGAACCGTGTGCAGTCTTTTGGAGTCAGATCTCCAGGATAAGTGCTGCGTGTGGTAGGTGTAAGGAGCTTGTTCAGATAGATGGGTAGCTTGCCCGGAAAGATGACATGTGTCTAGACACCGTTCGAACAGAAGAACCTCATCCCAACCGTCAAGCATGGTGGTGGCAGTGTGATGGTTTGGGGCTGTTTTTCTGCCTCAGGACCTGGATGGCTTGCATTATTGACACAACCATGAATTCTGCATTGTATTAGAAGTTGCTAGAGGAAAATATCAGGCTATCCATCCGTGAGGTGAAGCTGAAGCGAAAGTGGGTCATGCAGCAGGACAATGATCTTAAACATACAAGCAGATCTACAAAACAATGGCTGCATAAGAAGAAATTCATCATTTTAGAATGGCCTAATCAAGATCCGGACATAAACCCCATCAAAATGTTGTGGCAGGATCTGAAGTGAGCTGTCCATGCAAGGAAGCCCTCAAATGTCACTGAATTGAAGCAGTTCTGTATGTAGGAATAGGCCAAAATTCCTCTAAACGGATGTGAGAGACTGACCAGCAGTTACAGGAAATGCTTAGTTTAAAAAATTGCTGCTGAAGGGGTACTGAATCCAAAGGTTCACCTACTTTTTCACACATGGATATGGAATGTTTAATCATTTGTGGATAAATAAATGTTGAAAAAGTATCATGTTTGTGTGTCATTTGTTTGATCAGGATATCTTTATCTATTATGAGGACTTAAATTAAGATCTAATACATTTTTTTAGGTTTTAAATATTTAAAAAGCCTAAGTGGCTCACAAACCTTTTTCTCGCCACTGTAGGTATAGATAATTCTGTTATTGACCGTATTAGAGTGCTCCTCTGTTTCCTACGTTAATTATAGATGGCTAACTCCCTTCAAAAGTGTCAACCTATATTCAATACAGTTAAATGCATATCTGATTCTGTGGGTTAAGCTTATTCTATTATAGTAGAAATATATATCTTCATATAATATATGGGACAGGTATGATAATGGTTTACCGCCATGCAATTAAATCAATATACAGTACACTATAATATGAATAACAGTTCATTGATAGTTTCAGCCTCCTATAATTGGACTCCTGTCACTGTATCTCTAATTTAATTTAAAAAAAAAAACCCCCCATAGTTTTCAAGAATGGGAGCAGGCTGATATTTAAAGTAATTGGGGTAGGGGCCTGTGGCTGCTCCCACAATCGGAGGAAATCTGCCTTAGGCCGCGTCCAGGGTGAAGATGAGCGTGCGTGCACACACAGTACGACAATGTGATTGTCCTGAGTGTGCGTGAGTGCTCTGTGCTCAGCGGCTTGCCAAGACATTCTTTTGAATTTGTCGTGCTTGCCCTGGTCACGTTCGCGGTTCAGCCAATAAGGGCGAACCACTCACTTGACGTCACGGCACGCCCCCCTCGTGCTCGCAACTACACTGGACACTAATCGCCCCTGCTCTCATGGCACGGAGCTCGAGCTCGAGCGCGCTCGCTCTCAGCCTGGACGAAGCCTTAGGCCCGGGCCATAGAGGTGTGGGGAGAGCGGAGGCGCGCTAACGCTGAGGCTCGCCTGCTTCAGTCAGCATGATTTCACGGACTTGCAGGCGAGCCAGCGTGCGCGAAGGGAGCCGGGGGGAGGTGGTTGGAGGCGGGGCAGTGACATCGCTGGGCCAATCGCCCGCGACGCACTGACGTCAATGTCACGGCGCCGACGTCACGGCGTCGTGACGTTGACGCTGCTGTGCAGTGATTGGAGGTTTTCAGCCGACAGCGCGCTGAAAAACAGCTTGGCGCTCGGCTGAAACCTCCCAACTCCTCAGCACGCCTGCGGACGCTCGCGTGAGCCCCCTCTCAAGGCATCCTCATTGAGGATGCAGGGACTCGGCGCGGAACTGGTCCATCTATGGACGCAGCCTTAGACTTGTGGGTTAACCTTATTCAGTATGAGTAAAATATACAATCCTATTATATATGGGATAGGAAACTGCAATTCAATACCATCTGCAGTTCTCTATATACCTGTACCATCCTTTCTATATCCACTGCTCTGTAATAAGTAATTTACTAGGCGCTTAAGATTTATAAGTACACGCTGGCTTCTTACAAAGATATGTCTGCACTAGGGTATATCTTCATTCTAAGTTCACTCAAGAATTGGTGCGGCCTCATGAACTTCCAGAAATACATTTTGTCTTCACATTATAGATGTTGGGCGATGGAGGTCTTCCTGCTTAGTCCTACATTCCCAATCGAGTATCAGAAATTCACCTTTTTCCACCAACCTCTTAAGCCAGAAGGGAGGGCCAATCCTTCAGCAATAGATCCCTGGAGGTTTGCTTCACTGGGGTTTTTTCCTCTCCTGAGTGCCGTAGGGTCGACTCCTCGTGAGTCCACAGGTTTCTCCTTTTTTGTCACTCTTCCATGCCATTTCTCCACATATGGTCAGGCCAAAGTTTGTTCACATTGTCTCGTCCTTGTCAGTCCGCTGTAGGTTGCACACACAAGTCTAAGGCAGATGTCCTGTGATAGTGTGTACAGCCGTAGGCCCCTACCCATACCACTTTAAATACCTGCCTGCTCCTAAGTTCCCTCCATTTGCCACTTAAGTATCCTCCACCCTCTTATTCTTTTATGCTCCATAAATCTCTACTCTAGAACGGTCTCTCTTTCAATGCCAACACTCGCATCCACATAGGCCAACATTTATTCCAATTCTTTCGTTTCAATAAAAATTATGATCAATTCAAGGTCATAGTTCTAAGATAGCATGGCAGATATGTATCTATTCTTCAGTCGGACAGTATTTATTTATAAAATATTTTACCAGGAAGTAATACATTGAGTTACCTCTCGTTTTCAAGTACCGTATGTCCTGGGCACAGAGTTAAGACAAATAATAGATGGTTACAAATACAGTTACATAAATGAACAGGGTATACATTATATACAAGACATTGCATGCACAGTTAAAGAAAATATATATTATGGGTGTATGAAACAGTTACAGACCAGATTAAAATGTGAGACAGCCTTAGATTTGAAAGAACTTAAGCTGGTGGTGGATGTGAGAGTCTCTGGTAGGTTGTTCCAGTTTTGGGGTGCACGGTAAGAGAAGGAGGAATGGACGGATACTTTGTTGAGCCTTGGGACCATGAACAGTCTTTTGGAGTCTGATCTCAGGTGATAAGTGCTGCATGTGGTAGGGGTGAGGAGCTTGTTCAGATAGCTGGGTAGCTTGCCCATAAAGAATTTAAAGGCAAGACAGGAAAGGTGAACTTTGCGCCTAGACTCTAGTGATGACCAATCTAGTTCTTTGAGCATTTCACAGTGATGTGTATTGTAGTTGCATTGGAGAACAAAACGACAAATTGAATTGTAGAGGGTGTCAAGTTTGCTAAGGTGGGTTTGAGGTGCCGTGCCATATACTATGTCTCCATAGTCAATAAGCAGAATACATATCCACAGAACCCTTTGTCTTTTGGAGACACTATCTATTTTGCAAGAAGGTGTGTGTTGGGATAAAGAACCAATAATTTAGGAAGCTTAATGTTATGCTTTGTTTCTTCTGGAAGAAAAAAACTTTGAAATAGTGATGTATGTACCCTGGATGAATTCATATTGTAGTCAAGCTCAGTCAATTACAAACGGGGATATGTTGAACATTAATGTCTCCTCTAATGCAAAGGCGAAAGTGAATTTATTTATTTTTTGGTTGCCAAATAATCTAATAACTTTTTTATTTATTTTTAGACCTGAATGAATCCGTTATTCCCAAGTGGTGTTTTGACTCTGGTGCTACCTTTCTACATGGATATGACAAAGAAGGCAATAAACTCTGTAAGTTTAAATATACATAGACTGTGTTTGTGTTATGCCCTTTTATTGCTGGTGGGGAGTACAACAACACATAGAGCAGTGTATTTCATTTTTCCGTTTCACATGTTGTAACATTTATACATCTCGGGTACAAGGTAACACCATAGTAGTTAGTACAACAATGTGGCTACTTCAGTACCTTTAAAGTACCTTTTAAAGTAGCAATTCTCCCAGAAGCCTATACAGTATGAATTTTTAACGCCTAGGTTTACTAAACTTTGATATTTATATTGCTCTGTTCATGGTAAAAAAAAAAAATACTTAAAAATGAATTCGTTATTTTTACTGCTGTATTTACAAAAGGTTTAGCTCTTAAATAACGCATCAATAACTCATTATATTGCAACGATAATTGTGGTCTACAGTAAATTTTACTCCCTGATCGTTAATTAGCATACAAATATGTATGTATTGCTTAATTATGCAAGAGCAATAAAACGAGTTCATGTAACTGGTCACTTCTCAATAAGGTCGTTGTATAGTTGTAGTTTATGCTATTAGAAATGTAACCCCTCTTATTTCCCTGTATGTGTCATGGCGGGGGACTGAGTCCACTCTCCCTTGGCATACCATAGTCAGACCAACCAGACGAGACTTATGTATATATTTACTGGTGCTTTATAGGTGCACCACTGGTGCACTCTTAACCCGGCAGCCCTCACCTTTAGATTAACCACTATTTGCTTAACACAATATACTATATATACATTACGCAGTAAGTAATGATGCTGCTCTATTATTCCTTGTATTGTCCCAGCGATCAATGTAGCAGCCAAAAAGGTCCAAATTAATGCCGGAACGGCGTTGGAGTTCTTATTTTTTTTAGATGATGTGTTTTCACATTGCAGGCCTATTAAGGGTGAAACATTTATGAGGTGTTTGTGCGAGTTTAATACACAAAAGATACTTGAAATTGCAGGAAAGGGCCTCCTGTCTGTTATTCAGGGTCACTTTAACAGTCCGACAAGTATCTGAATCGTTCTTGTTGTAGGCTCTTCTCATAACCCACTTTCACTCTCCATCTATGAGGGACAGGCTGTCTCTTCAGTCCCTCCCACTGACAGCTGGGCTGTCTCCCTGTGCGCCTCTCAGACTGGCACCTTCTGTCTCTGTGTGTCTCTAAAACTGTCACTAGCTGTCTCTGTGTCTATATCAGAATGGCAGTTGGACTTTCTCTGTCTTTGAAACTGTCTGCTGCAACATTCCAAAAGGTCTTTGTTGCAGGGTACATGCAACGACACACGTGGGTTTCTTGACAAGGCTTATTTATTCAGCCTTAAAAGATATACAGCACACAAAAACAAAAATAGCTTTTCATCAGCAAACAAAAAGAAAACTGGCTTTTTCTTCAGCAGACAAAACAAAACAGTTTCTCTTTAGCAGACAGTGTAAACATCAGGCAGTTACCCTTCTCTATGCAGGAGACAGGCAGTTCATAATTCATGTACTTTGAATAACAGACCTTGTTTCAGTAATCTCTCCAGCAGCTTACTCCCTCTCCTCAACAGCCACCTTCATGTGTCTACAGCCTGGGTTTTTAACACTCCTTGATTAGACAGCTGGGATCCACTAATTGTCCTGAGGTTCCCAGCTGAAGTTAACCTAGTCAGTGCTACACTGCAGACTAGACATAGGTTTTCCAGGCATATAGCTGGTGACTTTTATTTACCCTGTCACATTCCTCCCCTGTTAGTGTGTGGCTGGGGCTACGCACGGCTGAAGCCCGACCATCCTCCCCTTCTCTAGAAAAGAAATCAGCATTTACGTTCTCTCTTCCCGGCCTGTGCTGAATCTCAAATGAAAAGGGTTGGAGGGCCATATACCACCTAGTCAACCTAGCATTGGAATCATTCATACTATTTAACCACTTCAGTGGAGCATGATCCGTCACCAAAGTAAAATGGACTCCTGCCAGGTAATGCCTCAAAGCCTTGATTGCCCACTTTACTGCGAGGCACTCCTTCTCAATCACTGAGTAATTTTTTTCCCTCGGGAACAATTTCCTACTCAGGAAAAGGATAGGGTGTTCAACTCCCTCAAACTGTTGTGACAACACTGCCCCTAGCCCTATCTCTGATGCATCTGTTTGCACTATAAAAGGGCTGTTGAATCCGGCTTCTAAGGATGGGACCCTCTGATAGACAACTTTTTATGTCCTCAAAGGCTCTCTGACAATCACTTGACCATACCACTTGTGTAGCGGCACACTTTTTTGTGAGGTCTGTTAAAGGGGCTGCCACTTCCGAATAGTTGGGGATGAACCGCCGGTAGTACCCTGCTAAACCCAGCAGAGAGCGTACCTGCGTTTTTGTTTGGGGGGTCGGAACTTCTTTCAGGGCAACTACCTTGTCGGCTAGTGGCCTTACTTTTCCACCTCCCACTGCATACCCTAAGTATTTAGTTTCCGCCTTACCCAGGGCACATTTCTTAGGGTTGGCTGTGAGCCTTGCCTCTCTTAGAGATTTGAGGATTGCTTTCGGCCTATTTAGATGGGCCCACCAGTGTTTACTATAAATGACAATGTCATCTAGGTAGGCTATGGCATAATTCCTATGGGGCCTCAGTACCTTATCCATGAGTCTCTGAAATGTGGCTGGGGCTCCATGCAGTCCAAATGGCATTGTTACAAACTGGTATAAACCCATGGGAGTGGCAAAGGCTGTTTTGCATTTGGACTTTTCCTCTAAGGGTATTTGCCAGTATCCTTTTGTCAAGTCCAGCGTGGATATATATTCCGCGTTACCAAGGGCGTCAGTTAATTCGTCCACCGTTGGCATCGGATATGCGTCAAACTTGGATACCGCATTGACATTTCGGAGGTCCACACAAAATCTTACCTTCCCATCGGGTTTAGGAACCATAATTAGTGGACTACACCACTCACTGCATGACTCCTCAATCACTCCTAAGTGTAACATTTCTTGTACCTCCTTCTCTACCAGAGCCCTACGACTTTCAGGCAACCTATAAGGACGGGAACGTACTTTTACCCCAGGTGCTGTCTCGATCGCATGGGAAATTAAGTTAGTTTGTCCTGGTAAGTCAGAAAAAATATCATGGAATTGTGTAATTATTACTAACAAGTCCCCTTTTTGTTCAGAGGACAACTGTTTACCCATAGGGATTTTATCGTCACTCATGATGTTCTCCCATGGGGGCTGAGGACCTAAGTCCGTTTCCTCCTCCCCCGGGTGGATGAATAGAGACTGCTGCATCTTCCAGGGTTTCAGCAAGTTCACATGGTAAATTTGTTTACCCTTCCTGGACCCTGGTTGAGCGATCTCGTAATCCACATCACCCGTACGGCGGAGTACTTCGAATGGGCCCTGCCATTTGGCCAGGAGTTTACTCTCACAACTGGGTAACAATAACATCACCTGGTCTCCTCGGTGAAACACTCTCATGTGAGCATTCTGATTGTAATGTCTCTCCTGACTGTCCTGGGCCGATCTAAGATTCTCCCTGGCAAAATGGCCGACCACATCCAGGCGCTTCCTAAGGTCTAGTACATATTGCAGGGTATTCTTAGAAGGGGACTGCTGTTCCTCCCAGGACACCTTTAGGAGGTCTAGGATACCACGGGGTTGGCGGCCATAGAGCAATTCAAATGGAGAGAATCCCGTGGAGGCCTGGGGAACTTCCCGCACTGCAAACAGCAGAAAAGGGAGAAGTTCATCCCAGGCTCTTCTCTGAATCTACAAATTTCCTCAGCATCCCCTTTAGAGTTCGGTTAAATCTTTCCACCAATCCGTCAGTCTGTGGATGGTAGACCGATGTCCGACAGACTTGACCTCTAGTAACTTTAAGACATCCTGCATCAGTTTAGCCATTAAATTTGTACCTTGGTCTGTCAACATAACCTGGGGAAGTCCAACCCGTGAGAACAGTTCCAACAACTTGTTGGCTACTTGCTTCGCCGTTGCTGTTCTCAGGGGGAACGCCTCAGGATACCTTGTTGCATAGTAAACTATTACAAGGATAAACCTGTGTCCTTTCGCAGAAGGTTCTAGAGGTCCTACCAAGTCTACCCCAATCTTCTCAAAGGGAACTGACACCAAGGGTAGAGGAACCAAAGGGGCTGGTTTTTGTCCTTTTGGACTAGTTAGCTGCACATAGCTTAGCAATATCACTATGCATCCCTGGCCAATAGAATCGGGATGAAATACGGTCCAATGTTTTATCCCTGCCCAGGTGGCCACCCCAAGGGACAGTATGGGCTAGAGTGAACACAGATTTAACAAACGCCTTGGGAACCAATATCTGTCTGGTGACCTCCCCTGTTTGTGTCTGCCTATTCACCCTATATAGGATATCCTTTGATAGCTCAAAATGGGGGAATACTATCACCCCCTGTGCATCTAAAATCTGTTCATCAATTTTCACCACCTTGTCATACTGTCTAGAAAGGACTGGGTCTTCCCTTTGCTTCTGGCGAAAGTCAGGGAGGTACAGGTCTGGTAAATCTCCAGGGCCCATATCCCCCTCCCTTGGGCCATCCCCAGCCATCACTTGTGACCTCTGACTACTAGAATGGTCACCTTGAGACCAAGATTTCTGCAACCAGTCCTGTTTGTCCAAGCGTCTTTGCTTCCGAGTCTTTTGAACCCGGTGTCTACTGGGAAAAAGGTCTGCTGAGAAGGGGAACCGTTTTCCAGGGTTCTCCTGAGCCCTAGAAGGAGGCGCCTCGTGAAAGACTGGGGCCATTAGGTCCGAAAAGAAAGGCCAGTCCCGACCGAGCACAACGGGGGCAGGGAGCCAAGGAGCGACTCCTACTTCGAGGTAAGCCTCCTGACCTTTTACCTGTAGCCGGATTTTGGCCGTCGGATAGCGTTTTAAATCGCCGTGTATACATTCTATGCTCCATGGGGAGTCAAAAGAACACACGTTAGGCGGTAACAGTTCCTGGAGGACCAGAGTTTTCCCAGAGCCCGAATCTACAAGGGCCTGGACGGTTTTTCCCCCAATCAGGGCTAGAAGTAGCCAGGGCTTGTAATTTTCCCCATTAAAAGCCGAGGCGACGATTCTGCTGAATGAGCACTCCATCTGTGGACAGTCCACATACCGGTGGCCTTGTTCTCCGCAGGCGGAACATGGAGAGGGTTCCCTCGCAGGAGGGGGCTGTGGATAGCGCTCCGCTGGACCGGTTACTGGAGACCAGGCATCTGGTGGGTCCTGTGGGCGACGTCCTCGGAAGTTCCTCTCATTTTGCGACGAGCCGACATCCGGAAGGCGATGAGGGTCTCGGCGGGGACCAGCATTTGGATTCCGTCCTTGCTGGAACGACTGCTCCTTCCGTTGGACTTGGCGGTTGCGTATGGACGGGCTGTAGGTTCCCCATTGATCCGACCTCCCTCTTTGGGCGTCCGCAAGTGCCGGTGGAGTCGTGTCCAGGACACTCGCCTGCTGCTCAGCCCCAAGGAAGTTCTCCACGAGTCGGACCGCCAAAGCTAGGGTTTCAGCAGCGTGGCGTTTTACCCACGAGCGTGCTGAAGGGGTTATTATTTGTAGAAATGTTTCCAAAACCACCTTCTCCAGAATTGCCTCCTTAGTACACTCCTCGGGTTGTATCCAGCGTGTACACAAGTCCAATAATCGCTGAGCGAGGACCCGGGGTCTCATCTTAGCGGTGTACTTCATGTTCCGGAACTGCTGCCAGTAGGTCTCTGGGCTCAGACCTAAGCGGTCCACTATGGCGGCTTTTACTTGGCGGTAGTCCATTGCTTGATCTGCTGGGAGACCCTGATATGAGGCCTGGGCTTCTCCTATGAGGAGCGGGGCCAAAGCAGTTGCCCAGCGATATGTAGCCCAGCCCTGAGCTTCGGCGACTCTTTCAAATGTCAGTAAAAAAGCCTCTGGATCCTCGTTCGGAGCCATTTTCCTCAGGAGTATCGGGTATCTGCTTGCCAGTTCTGCACTGGCAGACCCTTGGAATTGGGTCAGCAGCTTGGCAATCCGCTCATCCTGTGCTGCTTGTAGTCTTTCATCTCTCTCCGCTTGCAGCCGGGTCTGCTCCTGCATTAACAGTCCCTGCTGTCTGGTCTGCTCGCACAGAAAGTCTTTAAAAAGTTCTTCTATTCTTGTGTGTGGCCCTTTAACTGCAGGAGCCTTTTGAAAAAATCCTTCCCAATTCTTGACACCATATGTTGCAGGGTACATGCAACGACACACGTGGGTTTCTTGACAAGGCTTATTTATGCAGCCTTAAAAGATATACAGCACACAAAAGCAAAAATAGCTTCATCAGCAAACAAAAAGAAAACTGGCTTTTTCTTCAGCAGACAAAACAAAACAGTTTCTCTTTAGCAGACAGTGTAAACATCAGGCAGTTACCCTTTTCTATGCAGGAGACAGACAGTTCATAATTCATGTACTTTGAATAATAGACCTTGTTTCAGTAATCTCTCCAGCAGCTTACTCCCTCTCCTCAACAGCCACCTTCATGTGTCTACAGCCTGGGTTTTTAACACTCCTTGATTAGGCAGCTGGGATCCACTAATTGTCCTGAGGTTCCCAGCTGAAGTTAACCTAGTCAGTGCTACACTGCAGACTAAACATAGGTTTTCCAGGCATATAGCTGGTGACTTTTATTTACCCTGTCACAGTCTTCCTCCCATCCAATTCCATATCTCCTGTCATGCTGCCAGGCAGACCAGGGACAGCGTCTCCCATTCTTCATCGCACCATGGGATTGCTGGAGAAGACTAACTCTGCATTGCTCACAGTATACACATATTTATAGCAGGGGCTACATTCACATTCTATAAATTGTCCAAGCTCAGTCCTCAGGAGTCATCAGTAGGCCAGGTTCTCAGTACAATTTTTACCTAAGCAAGTTGTGGTAATTAGAGCTAGTTTAATTGTTTTTATTATGTACATTTTAATGAAAGATTTGCTTGCTCGATATGCATTGTTTGAAAATTCCAGATACTTCACTGATTGATTGTGAAGTGTACAGGTTCAGCTGATACATGCATTGTTCCAATGCTTATGCAAGTACTCCTGCTACAGTACTTCACTGACTCTTCTTTAGCACTTTACAATCAATTTAGCCTTGTTTACTGTATACCAGTTTTAGGTCAATCAGTGTGATTTTTATTTGTAAGAGAAGCAAAATGTTATACATTCCCTTTTCTTGTGCGTGCATGCATGCATACAAGCCCATATTTACTAACCAATGCTATTCCATAAGACCTCTTCCTGCCTTGGTAGATACATTACGGCCATTTTAGTAGTATGCACGCTAAAGTGTCTTCCAGTACCAGAAGGTGACTTATGGAATAGCTTAGTAAATATGGGGAATTGTTTCTTGGAAATAACAGACTAACCGCCACATGAAAACACATACACAGGAGGCATGAGAGTTCTCCTTAAATTCATCTTTGTTATAATTGGCCTCATTAGGGTGCCTTATCTAGGCCCTCTTAGATCTATAAAACTCAATGCCGTAGAAAATAAAAGCTGCACTTTCATCATAAAACATGAAATCCTACAATATCAAAATTCCCATTTGCTAAAATGTTGGTAATATAAAATAAATAAGGTGTGTGTGTGTGTGTGTGTGTGTGTGTGTGTGTGTGTGTGTCCGTGTCCGTGTCCGTGTCCGTGTCCGTGTGTCCGGCCAAAAAAGCAGGAGTCGGCTCACGGGTTAAAAAATAAAAAACCTTTTATTTCATGATGGGATCAAACAAAGAGCCACAGACCAAAAAGAATAAATAATATATACTTATCAGAAATCCTGGTGCTTACAGAGAGGAACACCAACCAGTCTAATATATACACAAAAACATGAAGTATGCAGCACACTCAATAGAAAAAGGATTATTTAATCTCCATAAATCATCAGGCAAAACATCACCAAAACTCCAGAGCGATGTACGTTTCAGAGAAAAGACCTTTGAAGCCTCGGCTTGTTTGTTTTTTTTTAGATATGTATCCTACATAGCAACCACTTATTTCTTGTCTGCTGTTTTTTAAAATGAGGAGTAATTTTATTGCATCTGTCAGTATAATTTAAGAGCTATGTAATATTTGATTAGAGTCCTATTCTTCTTAAATTCACAATACGGTCTTGTGATTATCAAATGGTGTCAGCACTGGAAAAATAAAGCTGAATAGGTTCATTGTAACCAAGCTATCGGACTGTCAGAAGTGAGAAAGTCATGCGGAAACAGTTGAAGGAAAACAAAACTATTTAAAGCGCAGTTTATGCATAAAGACACCCAAGTTCACTGTTGATGCTATTTTTTTCTTCTTTCTCTTACAATTGAGAACTGCATAGAAATGCAAAATTTTCCGTCCCATTGTTTATTAAATTATACTTGTATTTAAATATAACTACCCCTGTAAATTAAGAGAGTATTACCGCTTCATTTTATAGCAATGTATCAATTGTTAATAAAAGATTAACAATTCAAAGATTCTCATCCGTTCAACTGTTGAAATATTAAATTGAACTTTTAAATCATTTCTGATGTGCCTTATGATATCATCCTGCCTTTTCTTTTTCGCTTCCCTACCCTTCTACATGTCCGTAAAGGCACCATCTAGAGAACCCTACTTACATTGTAAAATGTTAGAACGTGCAGCACCATAATGTATGATGGGCAATTAAGGTCTCTTCACTAGCTAACATTTATCCAGAATATCATTTGCTGTATAGATGGAAAAAGAGAGCTGGAATAAAAAAAAAATTTTTTTTCATCATCATTCTGTCTACATTTGATGAGGTCACTGTAATCTGTCTTGATTCTTTTTTTTTTTAATAAACATATTTACAGTAGTGACCTTTTTATTATGCAGTATACACGGTTCACTTGATGAGTACATTTGATATATAGTATTTATCTTTATCTGTATTGCCCTCTTTCTCAACCTTGCAGTTAAGACCATTCTTATGCTGAAGAATCTGCATAAATAACCTTTGTTTTTCACCTTCTTCAATTCTAGTCTGGTTCAGAGTAAAGTACCATATACGGGATGCTAAAACAAGTGCGGACAAGAAAAAGTGTGTGGCCTTTTGGTTGGAGCGCTATGCCAAGCAAGAGCCTGGGAAACTGTTAACAGTTGTGTTTGACATGACTGAGTCTGGACTTAGTAACATAGTAAGATATTGTTTTATTACATTTAAAAATATACTTATTTTAATAGTGTGGCAATAATAATCATTACTGTTTTTGAACGTTGATAAAAGCCTTTTTAATGCAGAATTTCATATACAAAGGAAGCCATGCCTCCTCTTCTGGAAATAAATATTCTGTGCTGTATAATAATGCAAAGTATCTACACATCTCCATCACCGAAGAGTGCTTTCTCCAATATTAGTGTTACTTATGTGCATGGTTTTATTTCACTGACCACTTTTCCACAGTAGTAGCCAATAATCATGTCCTTTCCCACAATGAATGTTTTCTTTACTGAATTTTGAAAGCTATGAGGCCACTATGGTTTGTAGTGTGGTTTAGCAGGAGGGTCTCCAATAATGTTTTTGATAACTTAATTTTGGAAGAATTGTTCGACATATAGTTATACTCCGTTATGATTTATATCCACCTAGCAATAAAAAGAAATTCTGAGACATGCCAATTTTGTCTTAACCATATTCCCCACTTAAAAGGGCATTCCCTCCTAGGACCAAAGTGAACTCATTCCTGTGCTATGTTTCCGGTATCTCTTCTGGGTAATTGATGCCCTTTGTACCCCAATCAGACACACTATTTTGTATTTATTTTTTTACAGTTGGATTTGGAAGGGACATTATTTCATTTGGCTATGTACTCTATTTTGTGTAATGTCATGGTGTGATCAGCAACTGCTTGTATAGCTTGAGTCCCCTCTCACCTCTTCCCATATCTTTATTGGTTCTCGGATAAGGAAATGGTGCGATAAGGGCAGAGAAAACACTTAATTGACAGACACTTCCCCATTAAAGCTGCAGTTCAAGCTGTCGTTTAAAAAAATGTTGTTGTTGTTTTTCATTCAATATGTGTATCAATACAATCTACACACTGACAAGTGATTAGCTAAGTTGCTGATCGACCCATTCTTCTGTAATCGATCAATGAAGATTCGTCTCGGGGTTCACTAAATGCATCCTGGGTCGTCTACTGCTGCACTGACCGCCAAAGTTCTGTGAGGAAGATCATGTGGCCAAGCAGGC